>NW_027038793.1:0-38342 GCF_034236695.1 Oncorhynchus nerka
ATTTCAATTATTTTCAATCACCATATTTGTCACTTTGGTCCTACATAGGCCTATGTTCACCTGCAATTTAATTGATGAATGAATTGTCTGTATTTTATTGCACCGATAAAAGACAGCTACTGCGACACACGATGTTTAAATGGAAATGCACCGTAGCTGGCTGGCAATTGTCGAATATTTTTCTATACGACTTTTCTAAATGTCGTCAAAACAAAATCACTGGACAAGTTCATTGAAACTTAGCAAACGACTTTCCTTTTCCGAGTATATAGGCTACTCAGTCCTTTACTTTTTTTTGTACCAGATTGTCGAGATGTGTTCCCCTCATCTTGTTCCCCATACAGGAAATATCATGTGTTATGTAATTTATTACATAATTGCAAAATAACAATTATGGTGGCTTAGTCTTCGCTAAAGCAGTGCCATTATCAGACCTATATGAATATTAGGTTAATGTATGTAATGCATCATTATGTTTTCATTATTATTGTTATTATTTACTTCAGTAGGCCTATATGGATTGTCAATCATGGTTCAGCCCATATACAAAAGAGCATAAGAGCCTATAGTGACAATTTTGAAGGTATTTCGTACACTTTGTATTTTGGTGATCAATAAGGCAAAATATCACTCTTGGATTGAAAAATCCTTTAAATAAGAACAAACTCTCAGCCTATTAACACCTTTTGATTATTTGCTGACTATTTATGATGCTCTAGTTTGATTTAACGACAGCGTTTGACTGTCAGAAGTAGGACGCTTTGGCTGTAACACATGTCAAAGCGTCATGTATTCAAACAAACCCAGCATAGTGTTTGAACATCATCTTTCATTATGACATGGTCGTTGCCGACTAGAAAGCAAGTTTGAATGAGTCTTTTTGAAGTGCAAATGCGTTACAGCTATGCTGGAGTGGCAAGGACACATCCCAACATGCACCAGCTGCAGCACAGCCTTCCCAATAGGCTACATTTACAGAGACCTCATTACTTGCTTCAGGTAGAAGTGTCTGAGTATTTATTCCTGTCAACAGTGTTGGGGAGTAACTGGTTTAACGTATGTATAATTTGTTTGCAAAAACCCTGAAACTGTAATAAAGTACTTTACCAGCAAAAGGAATGTAATCAGGTGATGTAAAAATAGATGATTCATTATTGGATTACTTTAATAACCCAGTGCATCAAACTTGATTTGTCTGTGTTTAATGTACACCGCAGTTTAAAAGTTTGGGGTCACTTAGAAATGTCCTTGTTTTTGAAAGACAATAACGTTTTTTTGTCCATTAAAATAACATCAAATTGATCTGAAATACAGTGTAGACATTGTTAATGTTGTAAATGACTATTGTAGCTGGAAACAACAGATTTGTTATGGAATATCTACATAGGCATACAGGGGCCCATTATCAGCAACCATCACTCCTGTTTCCAATGGAACGTTGTGTTAGCTAATCCAAGTTTATCATTTTTAAAGGCTAATTGATCATTAGAAAACCCTTTTTGCAATTATGTTATCACACCTGAAAACTGTTATTCTGCTTAAAGAAGCAATAAAACTGGCCTTCTTTAGACTGGTTGAGTATCTGGAGCATCAGCATTTGTGGGTTTGATTACAGGCTCAAAATAGCCAGAAACAAAACTTTCTTCTGGAACTCGTCAGTCTACTCTTGTTCTGAGAAATGAAGGCTGCCAAGAAACTGAAGATCTCATACAACCCTGTGTACTACACCCTTCATAGAATAGCGCAAACTGGCTCTAACCAGAATAGAAAGAAGAGTGGGAGGCCCCGGTGCACAATTGCGCAAGAAGACAAGGACATTAGTGTGTCTAGTTTGAGAACCAGATGCCTCACAAGTCCTCAACTGGCAGCATCATTAAATAGTACCCACAAAACACCAGTCTCAACAGTGAAGAGGCGACTCCGGAATGCTGGCCTTCTAGGCAGAGTTGCAAAGAAAAAGCCATATCTCAGACTGGCAAATAAAAATAAAAGATTAAGATGGGCAAAAGAACACACACTGGACAGAGGAACTCTGCCTAGAAGGCCAGCATCCCGGAGTCGCCTCTTCACTGTTGACGTTGAGACTGGTGTTTTGTGGGTACTATTTAATGATTCTGCCAGTTGAGGACTTGTGAGGCATCTGGTTCTCAAACTAAACACACTAATGTCCTTGTCCTCTTGCTCAATTGTGCACCGGGGCCTCCCACTCTTCTTTCTATTCTGGTTAGAGCCAGTTTAGAAAGAAGAGTGAAATGCCCCGGTGGACAACAGGAACAGGCTTCCATAGATTAGACATCCATGTTCCAATGAACAAAGGTTTGGTGCAAACCGTGCCTGTAGACTAGCTTTGGTTGTAGCCATAGGAGTGGCAAGGAGGAACCTTTGAGTAGGCTTTACAGAAAACAGCTCCAGGGTGTCATTTTTACAGTACATTGATAAGTTTCTCTTTCTTGGGGACATTTCAGTTTGACCCTTTTTTTCACCATTCACTTTCGTGAAATTTTCACAAGTGTGGTACATTTTCACAACTCTAAGCACAAGTCTAAACAGATCATCAAAATGGCACGTTTCAAAACTCTTAAGCACATTTTCAATTGACTGAGTACAACAAACAAATTCACAAATTCACTTGTTCACTGCACCAAATCACTCTTTCAATTTGCATACGTCTGCTTTTTACAATGCAATATTCACATTACATTTGATATGATTTTCTTGTCATTTGTTAACAGTACATTTCACATAATAAAACTGCTCCAAACTGATAAATATTGAACCAAAATGGAATAGTGCCAATATATCAAATCAAATCAAATCAAATTTTATTTGTCACATACACATGGTTAGCAGATGTTAATGCGAGTGTAGCGAAATGCTTGTGCTTCTAGTTCCGACAATGCAGTGATAACCAACAAGTAATCTAACTAACAATTCCAAAACTACTGTCTTATACACAGTGTAAGGGGATAAGGAATATGTACATAAGGATATATGAATGAGTGATGGTACAGAGCAGCATACAGTAGATGGTATCGAGTACAGTATATACATATGAGATGAGTATGTAGACAAAGTAAACAAAGTGGCATAGTTAAAGTGGCTAGTGACATAAGAATGCAGTCGATGATCTAGAGTACAGTATATACATATGCATATGAGATGAATAATGTAGGGTAAGTAACATTATATAAGGTAGCATTGTTTAAAGTGGCTAGTGATATATTTACATCATTTCCCATCAATTCCCATTATTAAAGTGGCTGGAGTTGGGTCAATGACAGTGTGTTGGCAGCAGCCACTCAATGTTAGTGGTGGCTGTTTAACAGTCTGATGGCCTTGAGATAGAAGCTGTTTTTCAGTCTCTCGGTCCCAGCTTTGATGCACCTGTACTGACCTCGCCTTCTGGATGATAGCGGGGTGAACAGGCAGTGGTTCGGGTGGTTGATGTCCTTGATGATCTTTATGGCCTTCCTGTAACATCGGGTGGTGTAGGTGTCCTGGAGGGCAGGTAGTTGCCCCGGTGATGCGTTGTGCAGACCTCACTACCCTCTGGAGAGCCTTACGGTTGAGGGCGGAGCAGTTGCCGTACCAGGCGGTGATACAGCCCGCCAGGATGCTCTCGATTGTGCATCTGTAGAAGTTTGTGAGTGCTTTTGGTGACAAGCCGAATTTCTTCAGCCTCCTGAGGTTGAAGAGGCGCTGCTGCGCCTTCTTCACGACGCTGTCAGTGTGAGTGGACCAATTCAGTTTGTCTGTGATGTGTATGCCGAGGAACTTAAAACTTGCTACCCTCTCCACTACTGATCCATCGATGTGGATAGGGGGTGTTCCCTCTGCTGTTTCCTGAAGTCCACAATCATCTCCTTAGTTTTGTTGACGTTGAGTGTGAGGTTATTTTCCTCACACCACACTCCGAGGGCCCTCACCTCCTCCCTGTAGGCCGTCTCGTCGTTGTTGGTAATCAAGCCTACCACTGTTGTGTCGTCCGCAAACTTGATGATTGAGTTGGAGGCGTGCATGGCCACGCAGTCGTGGGTGAACAGGGAGTACAGGAGAGGGCTCAGAACGCACCCTGTGGGGCCCCGTGTTGAGGATCAGCGGGGAGGAGATGTTGTTGCCTACCCTCACCACCTGGGGGCGGCCCGGCCAGGAAGTCCAGAACCCAGTTGCACAGGGGCGGGGTCGAGACCCAGGGTCTCGAGCTTGATGACGAGCTTGGAGGGTAGTATGGTGTTGAATGCCGAGCTGTAGTCGATGAACAGCATTCTCACATAGGTATTCCTCTTGTCCAGGTGGGTTAGGGCAGTGTGCAGTGTGGTTGAGATTGCATCGTCTGTGGACCTATTTGGGCGGTAAGCAAATTTGAGTGGGTTTAGGGTGTCAGGTAGGGTGGAGGTGATATGGTCCTTGACTAGTCTCTCAAAGCACTTCATGATGACGGAAGTGAGTGCTACGGGGGCGGTAGTCGTTTAGCTCAGTTACCTTAGCTTTCTTGGGAACAGGAACAATGGTGGCCCTCTTGAAGCATGTGGGAACAGCAGACTGGTATAGGGATTGATTGAATATGTCCCGAAACACACCGGCCAGCTGGTCTGCGCATGCTCTGAGGGCGCGGCTGGGGATGCCGTCTGGGCCTGCAGCCTTGCGAGGGTTAACACGTTTAAATGTCTTACTCACCTCGGCTGCAGTGAAGGAGAGACCGCATGTTTTCGTTGCAGGCCGTGTCAGTGGCAATGTATTGTCCTCAAAGCGGGCAAAAAAGTTATTTAGTCTGCCTGGGAGCAAGACATCCTGGTCCGTGACTGGGCTGGGTTTCTTCTTGTAGTCCGTGATTGACTGTAGACCCTGCCACATGCCTCTTGTGTCTGAGCCATTGAATTGAGATTCCACTTTGTCTCTGTACTGACGCTAGCTTGTTTAATAGCCTTGCGGAGGGAATAGCTGCATTGTTTATATTCGGACATATTACCAGACACCTTGCCCTGATTAAAAGCAGTGGTTCGCGCTTTCAGTTTCACGCGAATGCTGCCATCAATCCACGGTTTCTGGTTTGGGAATGTTTTTATCGTTGCTATGGGAACGACATCTTCGACGCACGTTCTAATGAACTCGCACACCGAATCAGCGTATTCGTCAATATTTCCATCTGACGCAATACGAAACATGTCCCAGTCCACGTGATGGAAGCAGTCTTGGAGTGTGGAGTCAGCTTGGTCTGACCAGCGTTGGACAGACCTCAGCGTGGGAGCCTCTTGTTTTATTTTCTGCCTGTAGGCAGGGATCAGCAAAACTGAAACAATGGCGTCGAGCCAGCTACAGTTTATTTTATTTTTGTATTGTTTTTGTGAAGTACCATGTCAACATTTAGTCACCAATACATAGGATAATTATAGGTTCGATATTTGGTAATAAAAAAAAGTTATAATACAAAAAAACAAGATACAAATGTCAATTGTGCACACAGTCTAGAATCAAACCAGGGTGTGTAGTGACAACTCTAGCACAGAGATGCAGTGCCTTAGACCACCGCGCCACTCAGGAGCCCTATAGAGTGATTCTTTCAACTTTGTCCTATTGAAGCACACTGGCTGATGGAAAATAATGATGTAGTATTTACTGCCACATCCATATAGGATTTGGTTTTACCTTCCAACATATATTGATGTCAAATTGATACATTTATGATTGAAAAAACATCTAGAAATGAAGTGTTTAGTAGTTATCAAACTATATACGTTAAAGCTGCAATACTCACATTTCTTTCTCAATGAATGCAAGTCTAAGAAGCGGTAGATCTGCTCTACGTACGCTATTTTTGTTTTTGCATCCTTTACTTGCATCCTTTACTTTCAGTTTTCTACACCAGCTTCAAACAGCTGAAAATACAATCTATTTGGTCATGGAAAATATATATTTCACATCGGTTTAGATGGTGCAATCATCGTTCAAACAGTTTTAGAAACTTCAGAGTGGTTTCTAATCAATACTAATAATAATATGCAACTGGGACTGAGGAGCAGGCCCGTTTACTCTGGGCACCTTTCATCCAAGCTACTCAATACGGGTACTTATGCCCTAGCTCATAGCATTCAGTAGACCCCCACCTACCCACTGGCTTTCCTCAGAAATTCTACAGGGGTGGTTCTCTCCAGACCAGTTTCTGGGTGCCATTGATCTCCGTTGTGGCTGATCTCCGTTGTGGCTGACGGAAACCATTGTTCCAAAGTCCCTTTTATTTCATGTTTAATGTTCTGAGGATGGTTCTTCATAGTGACAGGACAAAGGAATTTGTCTGTGGCCTGAGATTTACCAGGGGCCATAAAACCCCCCACGTCTTCAGACCCCTAGATCTCTCCTCCTCTGTTGGGGTTGAGAGATAATCTGTAGGGTTGTGGTCTCCTGTAACCTGACCTGATCAAGACAGTCATGACAACAGTTTATTGTGTGTATCAAGAATGGTCCACCACCACCCAAAGGATATCCAGAAAACTGTGGGAAGCATTTGAGTCAACATGGGCTAGCATCCATGTGGAACGCTTTCGACACCTTGTAGAGTTATTGCCCCAACAAATCAAAGCGTTTCTGAAGGCAAAAGGGAATGCAACTCCATATTAGGAAGGTGTGCCTAATGGTTTGTACACTTAGTGTGTAGTAGTACGTTTATAATTCTTACTGGTTCAGTGTACCCATTATTTTCTGGGCCGCCATCTCATCATCAACTGTTTTCTCCCAGAGGATGTCAATGTTGCCAGAATGTTGAATGGGTTTGGTTAAAAAAATACATTTGAAGTCAGACGTTTATATACATCTTGGCCAAATACATTTAAAATCAGTTTTTCCACAATTCCTGACATTTAACCCTAGTAAAGATTCCCTGTCGTAGGTCAGTTAATGATCTTTAATAATATTTTAAGAATGTGAAATGTCAGAATAGTTGTAGAGAATGATTTATTTCAGCTTTTATTTCTTTCATCACATTCCCAGTGGGTCAGAAGTTTACATGCACTCAATTAGTATTTGGTAGCAATGCCTTTAAATTGTTTAACTTGTTATGGCTGCAATCCCCCCTATCGGGATAAGTGTCATCAACAACCGCTAAAATAGCATAGCGCTACGTTCAATAAATATTACTACAAATATTTATATTCATGAAATCACATGTGCAATATAGGAAAACACAGCTTAGCCTTTTGTTAATCCACCTGTCATGTCAGATTTTGAAATTATGCTTTACAGCGAAAGCAATCAAGCGTTTGTAAGTTTATCGATGCACGACAAAACATTAAGTACACTTAGCATCAGGAAGCTTGGTCACAAATCAGAAAAGCAATCAAATTAATCGTTTACCTTTGATCTTCGGATGTTTTCACTCACGAGACAAATGTTCCTTTTGTTCCATAAAGATTATTTTTATATCCAAAATACCTCCGTTTGTTTGTCGCTTTGTTGAGAAATCCACAGGAAAGAGCGGTCACGACAACGCAGACAAATTCCAAATAGAATGTAGTGGAAGGAGTCATACTTACCCAATACATCGTTTGGTTTCAAGTCATGTGTCTTTGTATTAGCATATGCTACGAGTTCCACTTGAAATGCTACCAAAAATTACTTCTGGTCCCGAACAGTTGTGCATCAAAACTTCAAAATTACATATGTCGACTAAACTGGTCAAACTAAGTGCAGAATCAAGCTTTAGGATGTTTTAAACGTACAAAACGATTCTCAAGTCTACTAGACAATCGTGCTTCTTCTGAGGCAAGCTGGAACAAAGACAGATCTGTTCCCAACGTGCGCTCTTGCCCCCATGTATTTTCTCGCGACATCCACTCTTTCGCCTCGCAAAGGGTCAAAGCTCACGGGATTTGCACAATTAAACGCTGTACTGAATGAGGACATCTAGTGGAAGACATAGAAAGTGTCTCCAGATCCATAGCTGGTTGGGAAGGGTGGGGCGATGACGTCAAAGTTGCCCCAACTTTTAGTACTCCAAAAATTAGTTTGGGAGATTGCCTGCCCTGTGAGTTCTGTTATACTTACAGACATAATTCAAACGGTTTTAGAAGCTTTAGAGTTTTCTATCCAATTATTATTATATGCATATATTAGCAATTTTGGACATTTCTTTTCAGTTTACGATGGGCACGCAATTCATCCAAAGGGGGCAGTATTCTGCCTAGCCCTAACTGGTTTTAAAGAACAGTAACAATAACAGTATTACTAACAATAACAACTAACAATCTGTAAATCAATGGTGGTTACATTTTATGTGTTCTCATGCACATGTTGAACAATACGTGGTGGTTGTTACATGTGCCTTGCAAATATATGCACTGCATTTATGGTACATAATGCTCGTTTTGACATCTCTTGGTGCACACAGATTGCACCTCTTCCTTTTGCTTCTGTCTCTTGCGGCCATAGATCTTGCTTCTGGCCCTTGTATATCTCTCACCAATCCAGCAGAGGAAGGTGTTGGCGCCTTTGAATGAGGGCTGCCACCATGGTTTTCCCCAACTCTTCTAGGAATAGTCTCCCCTTGAAGAATTTCCACTGCTTCAAGCCTGGATTCACCTCGATCCACACCACAAACACGTTGTAGACTGATACATCTAGGATATTGAAGAACACCTCCATTGTCCAACGTACCGGCATCCTCTTACAAGAGTATGTGCCAGTAACCTGCAAAAGTGCAACAATCAGTAAATAAAAAAATGAGTATGTACAAGTGATACTTCATGTCTTGCATAATAACGTGAAATTGCATCAAAGCGTTTTAATTTATCACATCTAAAACATATTTACATATTCAAATGAATAGAATTGACTCCATGTTGTTCACAACTTCAATAAGCATTTCACCAAACAACATGTCTTGTTTTTATGGTGCAGAAAAAGCAATCTGGTAGTAGAAAAAAAAGTACATGAGATAAAAAAAAGTTAGACCTTATCAAGGTTAATCCAGGACGGCATTGGGCTTCTTGTCCTCTCTGGTACTCACAGCGGCATCCCTGTGCATAGTTGTCATCAGGAGCACATTCTTATTTTTCTTTGGGCAGTAGGACACAAGTGTGTGTATCTGTGAAGGCAAATGTACAGGAAAAAGATCCCTGTCCTTGGCAGTGAGTAAGGCAGGAAGCAACGCAGGCTTGTTCCTTCTGACCGTCCCGAACTTGGTAATTTATTTTCGGAGCAGCTCCTGACCAAGAGCATTTGAGGTTAAGTGTCACGTGATGTTGTTCCCCTGGAGACGTGCAGTCATTTCCAGGACCACCCGCTTCCCCTGGTTCCTATCGGGAACACAGTCAGCAGATTTCCCGGTGTAAACTTGCATGCTCCAGGCATAACTTGTCCTGGCATCACATGCTGCCCATATCTTTATTCCATATTTAGATGGTTTACTCATGTCCTGTTTGAATGGGCAGCGTCCCCTAAAAGTGACCAGATGCTTTCCACTGTGATGTCTAGACTTGGGTTATAGATGAGTAGCAGGCTCTCCACCCACTTCTGCCAAACCTCTTTGATCACTGCCAGCTTGTCTTGTTGACGGCGGCCTCGTCTTGTACCACGATTGTCGAAGCGAATCACCCGTGACAACGCATGAAATGTCTGGAGTGACATAGTGGCACGAAGAATTACCCGACCAGACTCTGCATCCCATAAACTGGTGGTAGATTTGTTTCTGGATCTGTAAACACCAGCCAAAATCAAGAGACCAATGTATGCTTGCATGTCTGTCCGGTCCACCACCTTATTTATTAAATACCTAAACAATCGCACAGAATTACATATACGCAGGATGGGTCATACATTGATTACTAATTAGGTCATGCAAAACGACGTCTCTAGCGGACGGAACAGATATGACGGCTGGTTACACAAGAAATGGGGTTGGGTGAAATGAAAGCGCGGGAAGACTGAGGAACAAAGGGTTTGGGGCTCTATCAGACCTTGAAGCCATGCTATCGTAAATAACCGACCATTTGAAAAAGAATAATACAAGAAATGTTTACTGTGAGCTGCACTTCAATAGGTTGGTCGTAGATGGAAGGCCGGGTTGCCCAGCAGGGATCTCTTGTCCTCTGAAGAATGTCTGGTGGTAGAGTGGATACATTGTAGTACCGTCGCCGTGTGGTAGAACAAACTTTGTCCGTCCTTTCTAAGCCTGTGTTTACAGCTGCTGCTGCTAACTCAACGGCTAGGAAGTATCACTTCTTTAGTGAATAAGAGTTCAAAGTTCATACCAAGTTGCCATATTATATGCTCATGCTATATTCTGGCTAGTATAGTTAAAAATCATGTCTTCAATGTGTCGATCGTCACCTCCACGTTGAAATTTGCCCCTTTTAACTTCTGGACAGCAGCCCTCACGGCGTCTGGAACACGATGCTAATTTCGTTAGGTTGTTGTCTCAGTTCTGTAGTTGATATCAGCCCTTTTAACATCTGGACAGCCGTCCTCACATCATCGGGAACACAAATGTAACATTTTCGTGAAGGGCTTATGTAGAGTAGGGAGAGAAGGGCGTGTTTCATAGCTCACAACTAATGTCTGATCACATGGGCGGGGCCACTGAGTTGAGGCTAGTTCACTTATGAAAACCAATTCTCTCATTTAGAAGCTAAAATTAAATTTCATCTGTTCACAAATAGTTTCATATTTAAACATTTAAATTGCACAACAATTCAATGTTAATCTGATAACTATGTGTAGACTTTCCAAGATACAGTTTGTCGTCCTATTATCAGTAAAAATGTCTCAGATGACAACTGATCTGATATCATATTGTTTAATACCAACGCATATTTTAAAACTGGTTGAATTACCGAAATATGGTTCTGTTCACAACCCTTTTGATGTTACCCGACTATGTTAACCAAGTTTCCAAGAGTCACACTGTAGAGAGGAAAGGGGGAAAGTATTTATGGAGGGTCATAAACTTTACAAACAGGCCAACATCATGACAGAAGTACAAGGGCAAATTGAGTTATTGCACATGTGCACTTCAGAGAGAAGGCGTTCCCTGATGGAAATATGCATGTAGATGCTAAAACATGCCAATAGGATCTCGCTAACTCTTGCTTGGCTCTGTCCACCCCCTTGCTTGGTCTGCACACTATGCTTAGTTTTCTCCCATTGGAAACGACGCTGATGAGATATATTGAGATATCTTACCAGTATCTTTGCTAACGTTCGTGTCACTTGTTAGCTAGCAAATTTCAGCTTCCACAGTCATGTCAAACATTGCACCTGGAATGACACACAAGCTGCATTTTTGTTTATTTGAGCTTTGTTCTATTGGTATTTACTTGGATATGTCCGTAATGATGAGGTCTGACAGCCAGACCGCGAGGCTTATATTTAACCCCCTCTGTTACAAAACAAATGGTAGCCTTCAATATAAAGTTGTTTTTGATCAAATAAAAACCTGTCACTTTTTTTGTGTGCTTTTACCTGTTTTTCGTGATATCCAATTGGTAGTTTCAGTCTTGTCCCATCGTTGCAACTCCCCATACAGTCTCGGGAGAGGCAAAAGTGGAGAGCCATGCGTCCTCCGAAACACGACCCTGCCAAGCCGCACTGCTTCTTGACAAACTGCTCGCTTAACCCGGAAGCCAGCCACACCAATGTGTCGAAGGAAACACTGTACACCTGGCGACTGAAGTCTTCTTGCAGGTGCCCGGCCCGCCACAAGGAGTCGCTAGGACAAGGAAATCCGCCCAGACAAACCTTCCCCTAACCTGGACGACTCTGGGCATATTGTACACCACCTCATGGGTCTCCGGTCACGGCAGTCTGTGACACAGCCTAGATCGAACCCGGGTCAGTAGTGACACTCAAGCATTGTGATGCAGTGACTTAGTACCGCTGCACCACTCGGGAGGCCCACTTTGACACTTTCACTGTAGTAATTACAGTTTCAGCTATTATGACATTAGCTCAAATCTAGGTTTTGCCTTTAGATATCGAGAAAATGAACAACAATAACATTCAGTTACCATGACCTTTATGAAGTATGAAACCTTTCTGTTTTAAGTGATTTTTGGATTACATAAATGAGTCAAGATTTACAAAACTTACGTTAGCTGATTATCTCCAAAGCCTGTGTTTACCTCAGACCTTATTTGTGGCATTTATCTAAACAATTAATTTCCCTATAGGCTTTGGCTAATGAACCATGGCGGAGTTAGGGCCTACAATTACTATTGCTCTCTATTGAGCCTCCAGACTGTGCCCATCTGCGTCTCCTCCAGTGCGAGCACGAGCTGCAGTATATAGCTTCATGCAGGCTAGCAACAACTGTTGAATTAGCAGCTCTCTATTTTCATCACGAACAAGAGTGGTAGGCTTTACCAAACAGAACTGAAAGTGTGACCAGTCAAGCAGCAAGTTGAAAAAACAATACATGCAGTCAATATCTAGCTATCTAGATAGCTAACTTTAGCGTCCACCATCCTCATGTGTTTCTCTCTAGCAGTGAACTTCTCTCCAGAGTCCGAGTAGGAAACAAAGCATGTTGTTGATTTGCCCCATTAATCCTGTTGAGAACTAGATAAATGCATCTTCCCCTCTGAGAATAAACCTGACCTACACTATATATCCATTCTATTAATTTACACATTTTCATTCAGATTGGTATAATTGTGACTGTTTATTATTACTGTGCTAGAGTTCACTTTGACATTCTCTTTAATTTACCAACAGATATATGGAGGATGGGAAGACTGCTGCAGCTACTGATATTGGCTTTGATTCTATTGATCTGCATTTATCTTTTATTTGTAAGTTCTGAAATGGAACCCATGCCAAATGTATAGACAGAGCTTCAGATGTTAAGACTGGCATGCCATCCACAGGATCATTTTAAACCTTTATTTTGTTTTAACCATTTTGAAGCTATACATTGTTTACGACAGCATTATTGATACAAGATTATACAGCGCATTCGGAAAGTATTCAGATCCTTTCCCCTTTTCCACATTTTGTAACGTTACAGCCTTATTCTAAAATTGATTAAATAAATAAAAATCCTCATGAATCTACACACAATGCCTCATAATATTTTAGAAAATTAATAAAAAATAAAACTCAGAAATACCTTATTTATATACGTATTCAGACCCTTTGCTATGAGACTCGAAATTGAGCTCAGGTGTATCCTGTTTCCGTCGATCACCCTTGAGATGTTTCTTCAACTTGATTGGAGTCCACCTGTGGTAAAATCAATTGATTGGACATGATTTCGAAAGGCACACACCTGTCTATACAAGGTCCCACAGTTGACAGTGTATGTCAGAGCAAAAACCAAGCCATGTTGTCGAAGGAATTGTCCGTAGAGCTCTGAGACAGGATTGTATTGAGGCAAAGATCTGCAGCATTGAAGGTCCCCAAGAACACAGTGGCCTTCATTCTTAAATGGAAGAAGTTTGGAACCATCAAGACTCTTCCTAGAGCTGTCAGCCCGGCCAAACTGAGCAATCTGGGGAGAAGAGCCTTGGTCAGGGAGATGACCAAGAACCCGATGGTCACTCTGACAGAGCTCCAGTTCTGCTCCAGTTTTGTAGCACACCACCATTCGGGCCCATATGATAAATTGGCCAGATGGAAGCCACTCCTCAAAAGGCATGACAGCCCGTTTGGAGTTGGCCAAAAGGCACCTAAAGACTCTCAGACCATGTGAAACAGATTCTCTGGTCTGATGAAACCAATATTGAACTCTTTGGCCTGAATGCCAAGCGTCACGTCTGGAGGAAACTTGGCACCATCCCTAAGGTGACAGGTAGCCTAGTGGTTAGAGAGTTGGGCCAGTAACCGAAAGGTCGCTTGATTGAATTCCCGAGCTGACAATGTAAAAATCTGTTCTGCCCTTGAAAAAGGCAGTTAACCCACTGTTCCCCGGTAGGCCGTCATTGCAAATAAGAAATTGTTTTAACTGACTTGCATTGTTAAATAAAGGTTACCTTAAGGCATGGTGGTGGCAGCATCATGGTGTGGAGATGTTTTCAGCAGCAGGGACTGGGAGACTAGTCAGGATCAAGGGAAAGATGAACGGAGCAAAGTAAAGAGATCCTTGTTGAAAACCTGCTCTAGAGCGCTCAGGACCTCAGACTGGGGTGAAGGTTCACCTTACAACAGGACAATGACCCTAAGCACACAGCCAAGACAACGCAGGAGTGGCTTCGGGACAAGTCTCTGAATGTCCCTGAGTAGCCCAGCCAGAGTCCGGACTTGAACCCGATCGAACATCTCTGGAGAGACCTGAAAATAGCTGTGCAGCAATGCTCCCCATACAACCTGACAGAGCTTGAGAGGATCTGCAGAGAAGAATGGGAGAATCTCCTCAAATACAGGTGTGCCAAGCTTCTAGCATCATACTCAAGGCTGTAATCCCTGCCAAAGGTGCTTCAACAAAAGTACTGAGTAAAAAGTGTCTGAATACTTATGTAAATGTGATATTAGTTTTTAGTTTAAATACATTTGCTAAAATTTCTAAACCTGTTTTTGCTTTGTCACTATGAGGTATTGTCTGTGTAGATTGATGAGGGGGAAAAAACAATTTAATCAATTTTAGAATAAGGCTGTAACTTGTCAATGTGGAAAAGGTCCAGACGTCTGAATACTTTCCGAATGCACTGTGTTAGTGGTTTTGATGGGGTAAGACAGCTATACTAAGCTCAAGAGTTATTAAGGTACACTTTATATGTGCCTCTAGGCTTTAGTCAATATAATTAGGCCAATCGTTTGTCTGGTGATAAACAGATTCTTTCATTGTCTCACTTTAGGTATGTCAATTCAACCAGTGCCTGCTGAATGTGTCACCATCCAATCATCTCAAATACAACCACACTAGCTTCACAAGTTGTAGTGGAATCACCAACAGGACATTTACACCAACCAATGACTCCTTAATAAGTAAAGAGGAATGGGAATCTCTGCTCACAGAGCTACAATGGTCATTACCGCCTGTTGTCCCCTTATCCACAGATGAGGCCACAAACCCCACTAAGTGCTCATTCTCTGTTGTCAACCCCAATTCAAACCACACAGTTGGAGGGTTTATAGATGTGATTTTGATAGCTAGAGATACTAAAAACAGGATCAAAACCTATGGAGGGGACTTTTTTCAGGCCAAGTTGTTTAACTCAGAACTTAAGGCCAGTACTTATGGAGCTGTAACAGACCACTTTAATGGCACCTACACTGCCCGTCTGGCCCTGCATTGGCCCGGACCTGCCAAGGTGTCCATCCGCCTAGTGCACTCTAGTGAGGCCGTGCAGGTACTGTGTAGGCAAAGGGAACAGGACCCAGATAAGGTCTACTTCCATGGCTACTTTGAGGAGGGTGGCAAGCAGGAAACGGTGATGTGCAATGCCCAGAGAAGTCCTAGGCTGGTGGGGAACGAGTCACAGTGTTGCTGTGAGTACAGAGAGCCAGTCACTGGGGAGACCTGGTTCTGTCGTCGGCCATCTTCCCTGCCTTGCCATGCTTTGACCTACCACAGCATGGGCGGTTACCAGGCAGTACTCTCCAAGGTGGAGACGACCCTTCTAAAGAGGTAGATACAGTGCCTTCAGAAAGTTTTTATACCCCTTGACATATTCCACATTGTTTTGTTACAGCTTGAATTGAAATTGGATTAAATGGATTTGTTTTCTGACCCATCTACACACAATACCCCATAATGACAAAGTGCATTAGCCTATGTTAGCTCAAACGTTTGAGTGGGACCAATCAATCCTGTAGAGGCTAATGATAATGTGTAATGTCTTAGTTTGATTTGCTTGGAAGGTTTCCCATTTGATGCTGAAAATGACTATGTAGAATTCTCTTTTAGTCATCTCAAGAATACAATGTTATGATGTCATTAAATTGTACGTCCCCATTTTGCTCACCACTATAGTCAGATAACAATGACATAAAATGGGAATGTGTAGGAAATGCCTAAATACATTTTAATTTTGGGGGAAATTTCCCTTATTGGAATTAGGTCAGACCAGCCCACATTCAATCGTTAGTGATTGAAACCATTATAATATATACATTTCTGGTGGGAAACATGAAAGTTTCTTGCAGAAAAGATGTTGAAACACATGGCACAGTAGCCACGTAGTAAACAGTGCTAAGAACAAAATCTCAAAACACTTTTGGTTACAACGTTTTGAAATGATTGTAAACTAACAGTTCCTTCTCTGCAGTTCCACGAACATTATTGTACCAGGTGACGATTCAACTATCGATGTCCAGCAACAGGACACTGAAATACGTAAGTTGTTCCAAACTACTTCTCCTTTGCTAAACTTATGAACCAACAGCCAAGTCTGACATAGGCCTAGTTAATTGACTGCAACTCACAAGACTTTTGCAGAGACATCCGTGTGTGTTTCTCACAGCTTTGACTGTCAGAAAAAATAAAATAAAAACAACCACAATGGTTGCTTCAAGGTGATGCAAGTCCTTTGCCAGTACAATTTGTTTTGACGACATAAACAAGCTTTCACTTTTGAGTAAACAATCATTTTGAATTATTTATGTTCATAGATGACACTAAAAACATTTAAATTAATCACATGATTAGTTGTGGGATTATCACAATGAATGTCAAAATGAGAATATATAAAAACATTTCAAATTAATCACATGCTTTAGCCTAACGCATATGATTAATTATTAACCCACTTATCTATTAACCCCATGTTCTAACATAGGCCTGAAAGTATTTTTTCTCTCTAGGATCACAAACAAAATGTCGTCCTGGTTTGCACACCTCAGTACCAGCTGGATTCTACCTCCAGGATCACTGGACATCCCTGGTGTGTGACTCAAAATCCTTTCCCTCAGCTAAACTGATATCTGGATGCCTGAAGGACAAACAGATCCTTATGATGGGTGACTCCACTCTCCGTCAGTGGTTCGACTACCTGGAGAAAATTGTGCCAAGTATGATAGTTTGTAATCAGTTTATTATGTTAATATGTTTGTAGTCAAGTCGTGTTCAAATGGGTTTACATGGGTTAATAAAGCTTTGGCCAGGCAATTATGTAACTAGTATTGTTGAATGCAAAGACACCCATGTAAGTCATGGTATACGGCAGAAGTGCAAACTTTTATAACTTTCTTTAATGCGTATCCCAGCACATTGTTTGTCGGAATTAATATATTTGCATTAAACTTATGATCCTTTGCAGCATTGAAACGCCTGAACCTTCACACATCAAGCAAATCGGGCCCCTTTGAGGCAGTCGACACCCAGTCCAACACCCGTATTATCTGGCGGGCCCATGGGATACCTATACGGACAAGCAAGACCCCTGGGCTGACCTTCACTACATCGCCAGGGAGTTGGAGGATATGGCAGGGGGTGCACACTCTGTAGTCGTCTTCACCATATGGGCTCATTTCACCACGTACCCACTGGCTATGTGTACGCACACCGTCTGGTCGTCATCCGTAGGGCTGTGGCGTCGCTCCTTAGCCGATCTCCCACTACTCTGGTAGTGATCAAGTCAGCTAACACGGGCTACAAGGATGTGTATGGCAGCGACTGGCTCTCCTGGCAGCTCGACATGGCACTCAGGGAAATTTTCAGGGACTTGCCTCTGGTCCTCATCGACGTTTGGCAGATGACCTCCTGCCATTATTCTCTGGACAACATTCACCCGCCCTCTGTGGTGATCCAAAATGAAGTGGATCTCTTCCTGTCCTTGTTTGTCCACAGTCAAAAATGCTGTAGTCATGCCTGTAATAACATTGTGCCTTACTGTATACAAAATGCTGTCTCGAAAGGATTCTACAGTATATTGGAAAAGGGATTTAATGTTAGGAAGAATTCCTTTAAAAACGGTTTGCCTTTTTCAAAATGAATGTAAAGCTTTTCTAACTGGCCTTATTTTAAAATAAAACTACTTTAACTATGAACACTCGTCAAAACTATGGCAAACCACAGAGCTCAATGTTTTCTTTACAACTAAAATCCCCTCAACCGTTATCATTTCTGTTTCTTACACATTTCTGAGAATAGCATAACTATTAATATCCACAGAGAATCGATTCAAGAGAAGCGCTGATACCCAGTGCTCCTTGTTGTATTTTAAGCACTTCATGAGATTTTCATTTAAATAGAATTTGATAGATTATTATTAATACAGACTATTTGAATTTGCTGTTAGATACATTATGTGCAATTGAGAAGGACACATGAGAATTGCAGTTACCTTTATTCTTATATTTTTATAGAGGAAAATATGTTTGAAATGACTATGTATACATTCCAATCAGAAACTGACTAGTCCAAATGCTATAATGTACTGTCCCTCTTGCTCCCTTTCACAATTGTATATAATGTAGTCAGGAAGTTTAGTAACAATGAAGGTCTGTTCTTTAAGTTCATTCAGTTGTACAAATCTCCAGGTGGTGGGAACGGGCCATCTCCAAAATGGTCGGGAATGTTGATTTATGCTGACTGGCCTTGACTTCGTGCTGATAACGCGGAGGCTTGAGAATTAGAGGGGCCCTCTGTTTGTGAACGGAACGTTTGGAAAACGCTGACGTCATTTTCAGTTTATAACCTGTGGTAATGTGTGTAAGCATTTAATACTCTCTGGAATTAAACGCTCTTTACCTGGCTTTTAAGACTGGTCTCGATCTACTTCATGCATAATTAATGAACTTACACCTCATTAATGAATAGAAACGAGTGTGAAATTGGTTTTGGCAATTAAAGCATAGAGTAATTTAGAATTTCTCTATCAGAAGGACACATGAGAATTGCAGTTACCTTTATTCTTATATTTTTATCCACAGATTGTCACTTGCTTTTCTATAATCTTTTGTTAGATTGTTATTTACTCAGTACTTTGTTGAAGCACCTTTGGCAGCAATTGCAGCCTTGAGTGTTCTTGGGTATGACGCCTAAGCTTGGCACCTGTATTTGGGGAGTTTCCCATTCTTCTCTGCAGTCCCTCAACTTAAACATAAATATATATATTTTGAAATAACTTTTCATTAAAACAAGAACAGTTTCTTTAACTTTTAAAATAAATATCTTAGCTTGTCTTTCTCAATCATTTCTTCTAAGGAACCACACATGGACAACATCACATGGACTTGGTTGTCTTAAAATAAAGTCAGTTACTTAGTTTGGCTACAACCAATTTTGATGGTTATACGTCTCAGCAGACCCCTTCCTCTGTATGCTAAAGAGAACTTGTTTGTTTAAAGACCCAATATCTTTGGTACAAATACTCCAAAAAGAAGTGGTGTAAAGTACTTAAGGAGTAATGCTTTAAAGTACTACTTAAGTCATTTGTTTGGGATATCTGTACTTTACTATTCATATTTTTGACTACTTTTACTTCACTACATTCGTAAAGAAAATTACTTACTTTTTACTCCATACATTTTCCCTGACACTCAAAAGTACTCATTACATTTTGAATGCTTAGCAGGACCGGAATATTGTCTAATTCATACACTTATCAAGAGAACATCCCTGGTCATCCCTACTGCCTCTGATCTGGTGGACTCACTAAGCACATGCTTAGTTAGGTACCTTACAGTGATAAACATTTTGCTAGGACTTTCTAACAGCTCTTACACTGAAAGGGTATTATCATAATTTTCACAGTTTCACAGTATTATTCAAACTCCAGTGTGGAAATATATTTAAAACACAAAGTCACTGGGCCTTTAAATACCATGGTCTTAGCTTGTCTTAACATATTAGATTATAGTGATAGGGGAAATAACCTATACAGTTATGTATCAGAATATTATTTTTGACAATATGTGTCTTATTGTTTTGACTATCGCAAATTATTTTTGCGCTGTTGTCTATACCTGCACCAAAACTCTAGTATTTTGCCTTCATAGTTTGTTCTCCATCTTCTTTTTAAATAAGGAGCCATTTTGTTTTCAGCACTGAAAATCTCCATTACTGATCAAAACCAGTTTTCTCATGGCTCTTGTCCTCTGCAGAACACATACTATATGGTGAGCAATATGTTTTGAACATTTAATCTCAAAATCACTATTGAATCGCAAAAAAATATCCAGTAATAATATCGTATTGGGGTAGCAGGGTAGCCTAGTGGTTAGAGCGTTTGACTAGTAACCGGAAGATCAAATCCCCGAGCTGACAAGGTACAAATCTGTCGTTTTGCCCCTGAACAGGCAGTTAACCCACTATTCCTAGGCCGTCATTGAAAATAAGAATTTGTTCTTAACTGACTTGCCTGGTTAAATAAAAAATAAATAAAAATTGTAAGGTGTCTGGCAATTCCCAGCCCTATTAGAGAACATGGAACATAGATTGCAAAAATGTATATCATACATGTCAGATTTCAATACTGGCTGATACTGGCTCAATGAGCCATTGATCATATTTTGGGGATATTCCTACCTTGAAAAAATGTGTAATTTAACGTAGTTTCTATTTGTCTGCCTCTTTAGTCCAGGGTGCATTGCATGGTGCCGGTGCCAGAGATATTATAGAAAGGAGATAGGAATCCAATGAATGAAGGAACATATAATGCCCCATCCAGTAGACTGTCGACCAATATCGTTCACGTTGTCATTGTGAGTCATGCGGGAGGGGCCAGAGACAATTACTTGATGCCAACACACCTTTCTAGCTAAGTTAGACGAAGTTATGTTGTGCCTGGTGACGTCTGACTGTTTCATCCTAAAATTGTTGATGCCGACGTGATATCAATATCCCTATCTAAACTTGTAAGTTTTAGTCTCAGGCAGCATCATCTTCAGATTCACCTTTATGCTGTTAGCCCTGTCCACTGGAAAACAATGTATATTGCTGAATGATTCTTTGGTAACGTCTGACTGTTTCATCCTAACCTTGTTGGTGCCGACGTGTATAACAATATCAAAAACTACACTCGCCAGTTTTAGTCTCAGCCAGTACCATCTTCAGATAAGCTTTTACGTCGTTAGCCCTGTCCAGTGGAAAACAATGTATGATTGCTGGGTGATTCTTCAGATGTCTAATATTGTGGGTAATGAAGTCGACAATGACTAGGGTTTTCAATTTGTCAGAGCTAATGGTGGGAGGCTTCGGAGGATCAGACCCCGTAGCGGGTAGAGGAGAGACCTGAGAAGGCTTGAGCTCTGACTCCTACTGGATGCTTAGTGGGGAAAACTGGTTAAAAGTTTATATCGGCCCAATTAGCGACACTGGTTGAGCATGCCGCAAGCATTTTGTCATGGAAATTACCACCAGGAACACCTGAAGTCAAATTTAAATTAATCATAATTTTTTTTATCAGCAAGCTGGAGAGGTTACAACAACCTTTGCACACTCAGTACAGGTTGATCAGAACTCTGTCGGAGCAGTCCCGTTAGTTCTCTGAGGTACTGCTGTAAGAGACAAGTTATATTTGCATGTTTTAGCTTAGTCATTATTCATAATTAATTCATCCTCAATGTTTGGTTCATGCGTGTGACAGACCAATACCTCACAAGGCTTCTTCTCTCCATTATGAGACCTTGAAACTGAGACACCCCTTTCAGTTCTCAAAACAATGTTCTGGACGTACTGCCAAATTGCTAATACTGATAGTAAAGATTCCTCCCAGGCATCATCAATCAGTCACTTGCATGAACCTAGAAATTGGTTATTAGAAAAGCACAAACATCACATTTTCCATAACAATTTCTTTCCAGAAGCCATGAGAAAATTGTCCGGCAGCGGGGACTGTGCATGGGGATTAACACTACTACCCATATTTACTGGTGGCACAGATGATGTATCATCCTTTCCTACACTTAAATTGCCCTTGCGTAACGATTGTGTCTGAAGCCGAGCTTGAAACTCGTCTATCCTCAACATAAGGAGATCATTCTCCTGTATATTAAGAGTACAGCGACTGCAATGAGAAGGCATAATGTTGCTTAGGTGTCTTTTTTTTGGAGGGGGGGATCTATGTCCAGATAAAGCATCCGGAGTGAAAAAATTGAATTCAAAAAGTTGTGTGAGGAGAAAACTAAGACCTTGGTAAACTTCTGAAATATACAGTTTGATTAAATAGTTATTAAGAGTGAAGTGGAAACATCTAGGAGCAACAACGGCTCAGCTGCAAAGTGGTAGGCGACACAAGCTCACAGAATTGGACTGCCAATTGCTGAAGTGTAGCTGTAAAATCGTCTGTCTCGGTTGCTACACTCACTACCTAGTTCCAAACTGCCTCTGAAAGCAACGTCAGCACAATGACTGTTTGTCGGGAGCTTCAGGAAATGGGTTCCCAGGACCGAGCAGTCTCACATAAGCCTAAGATCACCATGCACAATGCCAAGCATCAGCTGGAGTGGTGTAAAGTGCAGTGGAAACACATTCTCTGGAGTGATGAATTCCGTTTCACCATCTGGCAGCCCGATGGACAAATCTGGGTTTGGTGGATGCCAGAAGAACAGAGAGCTGACCTCAACACCATCGCACACCTTTGGGATGAATTGAAAGCCGACTGCAAGCCAGGCCTAATTGCCCAACATCAGTGCCCAACCTCACTAATGCTCTTGAGGCTAATTGGAAGCAAGTCCCCACAGCAATGTTCCAACATCCAGTGAAAATCCTTCCCAGAAGAGTGGTGCCTGTTATAGCATCAAAGGGTGGACCAACTCCATATTAATGCTCATGATTTGGAATGTGATGATCGACGAGCAGGTGTCCACGTACACAACATGACCAAAAAGTATCTTGATTACATAAGTTTTCAACCCCCTGGTTCAATAATTGTTACAATGACCTTTAGCAGCGTTTACAGCTTTCCAGACCTGGATTGTTCAACATTGGCCCATTATTATTTTCAAAATTCTTCAAGATCTGTCAAATTGACTGTTGATCATTGCTGGACAACAATTTTCATGTCTTGCCATAGATTTTCAAGCAGATTTAAGTCTGTCCACTCAGGAATATTTACGGTCTTCTTGGTGATTCAGTGTAGATTTGGCCCCAAAAATCTGAACTCATGAGCGGCTACAGTTTCTCGCTTCTACTCATTTTGCCATGGGGCGGATAAGAAAATGAGATGTTTTACAGTTAATTTCCCGTAATTGTAAACATTTTGACATAGGGTGGGGGGAAATGTTTGTAATTTTTAATATTATATCTGAGCAAGCATTGCAGACGCAGAAGAATAGTAACACGTTTAGACAGCTGGTTGCTAAACTAATTTGTTAGCTGACAACAGTAAGTTGAGACCATGACTAAGTTCCTAATATATATAGTACCAGTAAAAAGTTTGGACACACCTACTCATTCCAGGGTTTTTCTTTATTTTTACTATTTTCTACATAGTAGTATAATAGTGAAGACATCAACACTCTGAAATAACACATATGGAATCATGTAGTAACCAAAAAAAGTGTTAAATAAATCATCATATATTTTAGATTCTTCAAAGTAGCCACCCTTTGCCTTGATGACAGCTTGGCACACTCTTGGCATTCTCTCAAACAGTTTCATGAAGTAGTCACCTGGAATGCATTTCAATTAACAGGTGTGCCTTGTTAAAAAGTTAATTTGTGGAATTTCCTTCCAATCAGTTGTGCTGTGACAAGGTAGGGGTGGTATACAGAAGATAGCCCTATTTGCAAAGGACCAAGTCCATATTATTGCAAGAACAGCTCAAATAAGCAAAAAGAAAGGACAGTCCATCATTACTTTAAGACATGAAGGACTTTGAAAGTTTCTTCAAGTGCAGTCGCAAAAACCATCAAGCGTTGTAATGAAACTGGCTCTCATGAGGAGTGCCACAGGAAAGGAAGACCCAAAGGTACTTATTCTGCAGAGGATAAGTTAGTTAGCGTTACCAGCCTCAGAAATTGCAGCCCAAATAAATGCTTCATAGAGTTCAAGTAACAGACACATCTCAACATCAACTGTTCAGAGGAGACTGCATGAAATAGGCCTTCATGGTCGAATTCCTGCATAGAAGAGACGTGCTTGGGCCAAGAAAGACAAGCAATAGACATTAGACCGGTGGAAATCTGTTCTTTGGCCGGGTGTGTCAAAATGTTAAATTTTGGTTCCAACCGCTGTGTCTTTGTGAGACACAGAGTAGGTGAACAGAAGATCGCCGCATGTGTGGTTCCCACCGTGAAGCATGGAGGAGGAGGTTTGATGGTGTGGGTGTACTTTGCTGGTGACACTGTCAGTGATTTATTTAGAATTCAAGGCACTCTTAACAAGCATGGCAACCACAGGTTTCTGCAGCAATATGCCATTCCATCTGGTTTGCGCTTAGCAGGACAGTCATTTGTTTTTCAAAATGACAATGACCCAACACATCTCCAGGCTGAGCAAGGGTTATTTGACCAAGAAGGAGAGTGATGGAGTGCTGCATCAGTTGACCTGGCCTCCACAATCAACCAACCTCAACCTTAATGAGATGGTTTGGGATGAGTTGGACTGCAGAGTTAAGGAAAAGCAGCCAACAAGTGCTTGGCATATGCGGGAACTCCATCAAGACAGTTGGAAAAGCATTCCTCATGAAGCCTGTTGAGAGAATGCCAAGAGTTTGAAAATATGTAATCAAATCAAATCAGCAAATCAAATCAAATGTATTTATATATAGCCCTTCGTACATCAGCTGATATCTCAAAGTGCTGTACAGAAACCCAGCCTAAAACCCCAAACAGCAAGCAATGCAGATGTAGAAGCACGGTGGCTAGGAAAACTCCTAGAAAGGCCAAAACCTAGGAAGAAACCTAGAGAGGAACCAGGCTATGTGGGGTGGCCAGTCCTCTTCTGGCTGTGCCGGGTGGAGATTATAACAGAACATGGCCAAGATGTTCAAATGTTCATAAATGACCAGCGTGGTCGAATAATAATAAGGCAGAACAGTTGAAACTGGAGCAGCAGCATGGCCAGGTGGACTGGGGACAGCAAGGAGTCATCATGTCAGGTAGTCCTGGGGCATGGTCCTAGGGCTCAGGTCCTCCGAGAGAGAGAAAGGCAAAGGGTGGCTACTTGAAGAATATCAAATCTATTTTGATGTGTTTAACACTTTTTGGTTACTACATGATTCCATGTGTTATTTCATAGTTTTGATGTGTTCACTATTATTCTACAATGTAGAAATAGTAAAAATAAAGAAAACCCTTGAATGAATAGGTGTGTCCAAACTTTTGACTGGCAATATATTTATATTATTCATATAATTTACATAATATTTTTTTGCATGTTATTTGGGCATTAAAACCTCTTGGCGCACCGATCCCTTTAGCGGGATCATTTTCGTCAATTGCAGTGCGCCAAATTCAAATTAAATTGCTAAAATATTTCATTTTCATGAAATCACAAGTTCAATATACCAAAACACAGCTTAGCTTGTTGTTTATCCACCTGGCATGTCAGATTTAAAAAAAGTTTTACTGTGAAAGTAAACCATGCGATCATGTGAGGACAGCTTTCAGCAGACAAAACATTACAAACAGCTAGCAGCAAAGTAGATTGGTCACGAAAGTCTGAAAAGCAATAAAATTAATCGCTTACCTTTGATGATCTTTGGATGTTTGCACTCACGAGACTCCCAGTTACACAATACATGTTTGTTTTTTTCCTTAAAGATTATTTTTATATCCAACCAAAAACCTCCATTTGGTTGGCACGTTTTGTTGAGTAATCCAGACGAAAATTCAAAATAGTATCCGTAAAGTTCGTAAAAACATGTCAAACGTTTTTTTATAATCAATCCTCAGTTTGTTTTTACAATAAATAATCGGTAATATTTCAACTGGACGGTAAACTGTTTTCTATCCAATATATATATATATATATGCATATTCTAGCTTCTGGGCCTGAGAAATAGGCAGTTGACTTTGGGAACGTTTTTTATCCCAACATCAAAATACAGCCCCATTGCTTCAAGATGTTTAAATGGTGTATAATACTTGTATGTTTGAGGAATTTTAATTATGAGATTTCTGTTGTTTGAATTTGGCCCCCTGCAATTGCACTGGCTGTGGGCCAGGTGTTCCGCTAGCGGAACCCGCTATCCAGAAAGAGCTTAAGGACAACAAAGTCAGGTATTGGAGTGGCCATCACAAAGCCCTGACCTCAATCCTATAGACACTGTAAAATTGTGTGCGAGCAAGGAGGCCTACAAACCTGACTCAGTTACACCAGCTCTGTCAGGAGGAATCGGCCAACATTCCCCCAACTTATTGTAAGAAGCTTGTCGAAGGCTACCCAAAACGTTTTACCCAAGTTAAACAGTTTAAAGGCAATGCTACCAAATACTAATTGAGTGTATGTAAACTTCGACCCACTGGGAAAGTGATGAAAGAAATATAAGCTGATATAAATCATTCTCTCTACTATTATTCTGACATTTCACATTCTTAAAATAAAGTGGTGATCCTTGACCTAAGACAGGGAATTCTTATTAGGAATAAATATCAGGAATTGTGAAAAACGGAGTTTAAATGTATTTGGCTGAGGTGTATGTAAACTTCCGACTTCAACTGTACATCCACAGGTACACCTCCAATTGACTCAAATTATTTCAATTAGCAGATCAGAAGCTTCTAAAGCCATGACATAATTTTCTGGAATTTTCAAAGCTGGTTAAAGGTACAGTCAATTTAGTGTATGTAAACTTCTGACCCACTGGAATTGTGATACAGTGAATTATAAGTGAAATAATCTGTCTGTAAACAATTGTTGGAAAAATTACTTGTGTCATGCACACAGTAGATGTCCTAACCGACATGCCAAAACAAGACATTTGTGAAGTGGTTGAAAAACAAGTGTTAATGACTCCAACCTAAGTGTATGTAAACTTTCGACTTCAACTGTACATAGACTTGAAGTCACTGGCCACTTTAATAATGGAACACTAGTCACTTTAATAATGTTTACATATTTTTGCTTTACTCATCTCCTATGTATTTACTGTGTTCTATGCTACTGTATTTAGTCTATATCACTCCGACATTGCTCATTCTAATATTTATATATTCATTAATTTCATTATTTTACTTTTACGTTGTGTGTTGTTGTGAATTGTTAGATATTGCTGAACTGTGGGAGCTCAAACACAAGAATTTGCTTCTCCCACATGAACATCTGCTGAACATGTGTATGTGACAAATAACATTTGATTGGAATTGATGGACAAAGTTTGCATGTTTAAAACCTCTTGTAACTACCCATCCCGGATCCGGGAGTGTAATCATTAACTGACAATAATTAGCATAACGCAACATACAAAATATTACTAGAAAATATTAATATTCATGAAATCACAAGTGAAATAAATTGAAACACAGCTTAGCCTTTGTTAATCACCCTGTCATCTCAGATTTTGAAAATATGCTTTACAGCCAAAGCAAGACAAGCTTTGTGTAAGTTTATCGATAGCCTAGCATAGCATTATGCCTAGCTAGCAGCAGGCAACCTGGTCACGAAAATCAGAAAAGCAAACAAATTCAATCGTTTACCTTTGATGAGCTTCGGATGTTTTCACTCACAAGACTCCCAGTTAGATAGCAAATATTCCTTGTTTCCAAAAATATTATTTTTGTAGCCGAAATAACTCCATTAGTTCTTCACGTTTGGCTGAAAATTCGACGGGAAATTGCGGTCACGACAACGCCTAAAAATATTCCAAATTAGCTCCATAATATCAACAGAAACATGGCAAAAGTTGTTTATAATCAAGACCTCAAGGTGTTTTTCAAATATCTATTCGATAATATATCAACCGGGACAGATGGCTTCTTAGTAGGAAAGAGAGAAACAATGGCCGCATTTGTCCCTTACGCACAAAACACTCTGAGAGACTCCTGCTGACCACTGACGCAATGTTGACGTTCAGGCCATTTTTTCAAAATATAAGCTTGAAACTATGTATTGTGACACTGGACACATTAGTGAAGCCATAGAAAAAGGAATCTGGTTGATATATCATTCACTGCTCAATATGGACGCATAGGAACGCAGAGGTTTCTAAATAAGAGTCACTTCCTGATTGGATTTTTCTCAGGCGTTCGCCTGCAATATCAGTTCTGTTATACTCCCAGACAATATTTTTTACAGTTTTGGAAACTTTAGAGTGTTTTCTATCCTAAGCTGTCAATTATATGCATATTCTAGCATCTTGTCCTGACAAAATAGCCCGTTTACTTTGGGAACGTTATTTTTCCAAAAATGAAAATAGTGCCCCCTAGATTCAATTAACTAGCCACAGCCACCATCTGCTGTTTTTAAAAAAAACACACCCACATATTCAATAACGTTTTGAATGATCCAATTTGAAATGTGTTTTATAGCAGTTCTATAATAAAGGACATTCAGATGTCCTTCAAGTAACACTGTGTGTCTTATCAACGTTTCTTGTTTTTTCACTGACGATAAGTAAAGCTCAAACCAAGTTCATTCACCCATTGGGTTATACAGCTGCACAGACAAAGACATGGTTCCACCAGTGGTAGTGTAAATCTATATATATATATACACACACCCCAATTTGGGTGACGTCCTCCTTCTCTCTAAACATTAGATCTTTATAGCTAGGCAGGAAATTAAGTGATGCGGGCCATATACTGTTCCTCCTCCTTAATGTGACCTGACCTGACCTTGACCCCCTTCCTCACTAAACCACATCTCTCCACCCTTATCAGTGCCTGTAATTGCTCTTCCTTTACTCAATACATTCCGCCTACATATAACCATTGACTTGTGGTATAGAAACTTGACTATGGTACTCAATATTCCAATAGGATACCTGATAATTAACAATATTTCAAGTTTATAACTCATCACTGGGTATGTTAAATGTTTTATACGGTTTTTATTCATGTTTTATCTACTTTGTCAATGTCATTGGATCTGTGGTGAGGGATTTAAAAACATGTTTTTTTTTACTGTATGTTGAAAGTTTGTAAGAAAGGATTTATGTTTGGTTTGCCATCTGTGCTTAGCGTAGGTGCGCGATCACACATTGTATGTTGTACCACCCTATTTGCAGCGTAGAAAAACACATCAGTGGCTCCTATTTTTATGAGCTCCTGTGACGTTTTGGTAAAAGATTAGTGAGCAATAGTACTCACGCCTGGTACAGTGTACTTCGTGTTTATATGCCATATAGAGTGGTCCAATAATACAATTATTGTATTTCTGCAACAGGAGATCAATTGTATTAAGTGGTAGTGTAACATGGTGAAAAGTGACAGGTTCTCGGCTGCACATCCAGCTCTTGATTATGACTAGGAAACTCAGGTATGATCTCTGACTCCATCTTTTTTTCATGGCTTCATGTCATGCACCACTGAGAAGGACAAGCAGGGCCTTTTTAAGCTGTCAATGTTGGCATTGTGCATTTACATTTGTCACTTGGTGGACCCTGTTATCCACAGCAACTTAGTAGTAGAGTGCAGTGCTTCTACCAAAGGGTCTATGGTGTCCAAGGGTATCGGAAGTATGGTATCGCCCGTACAGTGCATTCGGAAAGCATTCAGACACCTTGACTTTTTCCACATTTTGTTACGTTACAGCCTTATTCTAAAATGGGTTAAATTATATATTTGTCTCATCAATCTACACACAATACCTCATAATGACAAAGCGAAAAATCCATTTTTCAGCAAGGTCGTCCCACCTGGAATACCCAAAATACCCGACCAACAGAATTACATACAATGCATACTACCGCTGGTTCTCCCACATTAAAGGTCCAATGCAGATGTTTTCATGTCAATATCAAATCATTTTTTGGGTAACCATTACAGTGCCTTCAGAAAGTATTCTTACCCCTTGATTTATTCCACATGTTGCTGTCTTACAGCCTGAATTCAACATGTATTAAATAGATGTTTTCTCACCCATCTACACACAATTCTTCATAATTTACATAAGTATTCACACCCTGAGTCAATACTTTGTAGATGCACCTTTGGCAGGAATTACAGCTGTGAGTCTTTCTGGGTAAGTGTCTGAGCAAACCTGCAAACCTGGACTATACAATATTTAAACATCCTTTAAAATTCTTCAAGCTCTGTCAAGTTGGTGGATGATCACTGCTGCATTACATCCATTTTCATGTCTTTCCATAGATTTTCATGTCGATTTAAGTCAAAACTGTAACTAGGGCAGCTCAAGAACTTTCAATGTCATCCTGGTAAGCAACTTCAGTGTATATTTGGCCTTATGTTTAGGTTATTTTTCCGGCTAAACGGTGAATTTGTCTCCCAATGTATGTTAGAAAGCAGACTGAACCAGGTATTCCTCTTGGATTTTGCCTGTGCTGAGCTCTATTCTGTTTCTTTTATCCTTAAAACTCACTAGTCATTGCCAATGACAAGCATACCCATAACATGTAGGCTGTCATTGTAAATAAGAATTTGTTTACTAACTTACTTGCCTAGTTAAATAAAGGCAAAATAAAACATTTAAAAGCCACCACCATGCTTAAAAATATGAAAAGTGGTGCTCAGTGATGTGTTGTATTTGCCCCAAACATACGACTTTGTATCCAGGACATAAAGGTCATTTCTTATTTTTGCAGTTTTACTTTAGTGCCTTCTTGCAAACAGGATGCACGTTTTTGAATATTTGTATTCAGTACAACAGGGATCATCAACTAATGGCCGGGGTTCCGGAACAGGCATGATCGGCATGTAGCCTAGTGGTTAATAGCATTGGAACATTAATCGAAAGTTCACTGGTTTGAATATCCAAGTTGACTAGGTGAAAAATGTGTAGATGTGCACTTGAGCAATGCACTTAACTTCTTATGGCTGGGGCAGTATTGAGTAGCTTGGATGAATAAGGTGCCCAGAGTAAACTGCCTGCTACTCAGGCCCAGTTGCTAATATATGCATATCGTAGATTTGGATAGAAAACACTCTGAAGTTTCTAAAACTGTTTCAATGATGTCTGTGAGTATAACAGAACTCATATGGCAGGCAAAAACCTGAGAAGAAAATCCAACCAGGAAGTGGGAAATCTGAGGTTTGTAGTTTTTCAAGTCATTGCCTCACGAATATACAGTGTCTATGGGGTCATATTGCACTTCCTAAGGCTTCCACTACACGTCAACAGTCTTTAGAACCTTGTTTGATGATTCTACTGTGAAGGAGGGGGGAATGAGAGCTGAGTGAATCAGGGGACTACCAGAGTGGCATGAGCTGATCACGCACGCTCACGTGAGAGCGACCTGCGTTCCATTGCAATTCTAAAGACAAAGGAATTCTTCGGTTGGAACATTATTGATGATTTATGTTAAAAACATCCTAGATTGATTCTATACATTGTTTGACATGTTTCTATATAACTTTTTAAACTTTCTGCCTGGACTTAACCGCGCCTCGTGAGTTTTGATTTGTTTACTAAACGCACTAACAAATGGAGGTATTTAGGTGGCTGATAGCCAGCCTGCCAGCTTAGTGGAGTCTGCCACTAGCACAGTCAGTGTAGTCAGCTCAGCTATCCCCATTGAGACCATGTCTGTGCCTCGACCTGGGTTGGGCAAAACTAAACATGGCGCTGTTCGCCTTAGCAATCTCACTAGGATAAAGACCTCCTCCATTCCTGTCATTATTGAAAGAGATCGTGATACCTCACATCTCAAAATAGTGCTATTTAATGTTAGATCCCTTACTTGAAAGGCAATTATAGTCAATGAACTAATCACTGATCATAATCTTGATGTGATTGGCCTGACTGAAACATGGCTTCAGCCTGATGAATTTACTGTGTTAAATGAGGCCTCACCTCCTGGTTACACTAGTGACCATATCCCCCATGCATCCCGGCAAAGGCAGAGGTGTTGCTAACATTTACGATAACAAATTTCAATTTACAAAAAAAAAAAAAACGTTTTTCGTCTTTTGAGCTTCTAGTCATGAAATCTCTGCAGCCTACTCAATCACTTTTTATAGCTACTGTTTACAGGCCTCTGGGCCATATACAGCGTTCCCCATTGAGTTCCCAATTCCTATCGGACCTTGTAGTCATAGCCGATAATATTCTAATTTTTGGTGACTTTAATATTCACATGGAAAAGTCCACAGACCCACTCCAAAAAGGCTTTCGGAGCCATCATCGACTCAGTGGGTTTTGTCCAACATGTCTCTGGACCTACTCACTGTCACAGTCATATTCTGGACCTAGTTTTGTCCCATGGAATAAATGTTGTGGATCTTAATGTTTTCCTCAGAATTTTGGACTATCGGACCACCATTTTATTATGTTTTGCAATTGCAACAAATAATCTGCTCAGACCCCAACCAAGGAGCATCAAAAGGCGTGTTATAAATTCACAGACAACACAAAGATTCCTTGATGCCCTTCAGATTCCCTCTGCCTACCCAAGGACGCAGAGGACAAAAATCAGTTAAAGAAAAACTAACAGGTCTGTGAGCCAGAATTCTTACTGGTTGGTAGGTGATCAAATACTTATGTCATCCAATAGAATGCAAATTAATTACTTAAAAATTATACAATGTGATTTTCTGGATTTTTGTTTTAGATTTTTAGATTCCGTCTCTCACAGGTGAAGTGTACCTATGATAAAATTATAGACCTCTACATGCTTTGTTAGTAGGAAAAACCTGCAAAATCGGCAGTGTATCAAATACTTGTTCTCCCCAAGTATATAAAAAATATATATATATACATGCATATATAAACAAAAAAACTGAACTTGGGGCTGCGGGCCTCAGTTAGGGAATTACTCCCTGCTGTGAAAGGCTTCGCTCGTTTCACTCTGTCATTTAGGTTAGTATTGTGGACTAACTACAATGTGGTTGATTCATCCTCAGTTGTCTCCTATCACAGCCATTAAATAAACTCTGTAACTGTTTTAAAGTCACCCTTGTCCTTATGGTGAAGTCCTGAGCTGTGTTTCCATTCTTCTCCAGCAACTGAGTTAGAGGACAGCCTGTGTCTTTGTAGTGACTGATTGTATTGATGTCATCAATCCAGTGTAATAAATAACTTTACCATGCTATTCAATGTCTGTTTGTTTTTTACCAATAGGTGCCCTTTTGTGAGCCATTGGAAAGCCTCCCTGTCTTTGTGGTTGATTCTTTTTTTAAAATTCACTGCTCGACTGAGGGACCATAGAGATAATTGTATGTTGTGGGGTGATCTAGTTGTCATTCAATAATTATGTTAAACCCTATTATGTTACCTGTTAAACTCTATTATGTTACCTGTTAAGCAAATGTATAAAAGTGGTTGAATGCTCAAGACATTGAAACTTTTTTTTTACCTAAAAAAAAATCTACTTTGACATTATGGGTTATTGTGTGTAGGCCAGTGACAATTGAAAAAAAAATCTGAAATGAATCAAATCAAATTGTATTGGTCACATACACATGGTTAGCAGATGTTATTGCGAGTGTAGCGAAATGCTTGTGCTTCTAGTTCTGACAGTGCAGCAATATCTAACAAGTAATCTAACAATTCCACCTGATACACACAATCAAAGTAAAGGAACGGAATAAGACGGAAGACCAATGACCGAGCGGCATAGGCAAGATGCAATAGATGGTATAACATACAGTATATACATATGAGATGAGTAATGCAAGATATGTAAACATTATTAAAGTGACTAGTGATCCATTTATTAAAGTGGCCAATGATTTCAAGTCTTTATCTAGGCAGCAGCCTCACTGTGTTAGTGATGGCTGTTTAACAGTCTGTTGGCCTTGAGATAGAAGCTATTTTCAGTCTCTTTAACAGCAAACTGGGATAGGGAGAGATTGAATATGTCCGTAGACACACCAGCCAGCTGGTCTGCACATGCTCTGAGGACGCGGCTAGGGATGCCGTCTGGGCTGGCAGCCTTGCGAGGTTAACACACGTTTAAATGTCTTACTCATGTCGGCCACGGAGAAGGAGAGCCCACAGTCCTTGGTAGCGGGCCGTGTCGGTGGCACTTTATTATCCTCAAAGCGGGCACAGAAGGTGTTTCGTTTGTCTGGAAGCATTTTAAATTCAGGACCTTGTACACAACACAATGTGGAAAAAGTGAATGGCTGTGAATACACTTTCTGAAGGAACTGTAGGTATCTTACTGTGATTGTTTTCAATTAAAATGGATTAAAAGAAACAAAAATAGCTTCTTAGCTAAGAGCAATTTCTCAAGCAAGAATTTGGTAAGACGGAGTGGTCTGAGTGGGGAGGGAAATCTGAAAACTAGCTGTTATTGGCAGAGAAGTTTGGAACTATCTTTCTTAATGGTCTATCAACCAATTTACCCACATGGTGATGACAGGTGATGTCACTAAGCAGGCCAAAACTCCATCCTAAAAAACAGCCTGAAATTTCAGGTTGTCTTTTCAAACAGCTCTTACACTAAAAAGCATTAGCATAATTTTCTCAATATTATTCCAACCTCGTAGTGTGGAAAAATATTGTATATTAAACACAGAAAAATCTCATTTTTGACTGAACTGGTTCATTAACAAGACCTATACAAAGCGTGCATCATTTACATTTTACATTTAAGTCATTTAGCAGACGCTCTTATCCAGAGCGACTTCACAATAATATCTCCTCTCCTGAAATGTGCACAAACTCCCTAGTTTGAAAACTACCGTTTTTTCGAAGCTGTGCGGTGCTCCAACCAGCAATGTAGGAAAAATACATCAGAATGTTGTAAATTTATGTAAAATTCACATGCATCTCTACAATAAAATATTCAAACTAAAAACAACATTTTCACTGCTGGTCTGAGTTGTATCAATCAACCAATCAATCAATGTTATTTTATAAAACCATTTTTACATCAGCAGTTGTCACAGTGCTTTACAGTTATCCGGCCTAGACCCCAAAGAGCAAGCAAAGCAGACGTGAAAACAGAGAGGCCAGGAAAAACTCCCTAAAAGGAAGGAACTGAGGATGAAACCAAAAGAGGAACCAGGCTCAGAGAGGTGGCCCATTCTCTTCTGGTTGTACCGGCTAGAGATTAAGAGTAGCCATTAAGGCTAGTTTGTTTCTCAGTTCATATTGTGTACTTTTATAAGACAGATGGGTAATCAGACAGATAGAGGACACACAAATAAGTTTATATATGACAAGCAAGATCAGATAATAGTATGTATGAACACTGTTAATAATTTCTTGTAAGAGGTCAACTCAGTTTTTTTCTCTTTCAACATACTACAATTGATACAGCATCAGGAAGGAACATTTTACACCATGGTGCTCTGGTAGTTTTTCACCAGATGCCGCTGTTTCACCAGTTTAGAACATAATTATCTTACCAGTCTCACATCAAAACGTAGGTCAATGTGGTGAATCTATAATTATGAACCACATCGATGTTTTCACTCAGTTGTAATCTATTCATACTGCTAATATGCTGTAGTCTATTGGTCATGGTTTATGCAACCAATTTTATTTATCTTGTTAGCCTTCACTGTTGTATCTCATTAAATAATTAAATCATCAAATATGCCCTTACTAACATGAGCTAATGTTTCATTCTGTTTTATCAAATCTAATTTGATTTATTTGTCACATACACATGGTTAGCAGATGTTAATGCGAGTGTAGCTAAAATGCTTGTGCCTCTAGTTCCGACAATGCACTAATATTCAACGAGTAATCGAACCTAATAATTTCACAACAACTACCTTATACACACAAGTGTAAAGGAATCAGCTGAAAATTAGAGAGGCTTGACCCCTCAAAATTTAATAAATTGAAACTTGAAAAGAAAGGTACAAGTGAATCCAGTTAACCATATTCTTCATGCATATTGCACTTTGTGCATGCACTCAAATTACTATGTTTGCCTAAAACTGTACCAGTATTGTCAAAACTAACAGTAGAGTGGACTACTGGGAGAATCAAACTGACTCTTCAGCCAATACCTTGAAGTCAAATATATCCTATTGTTTGAGAATAACAGCAAGCATATGGAGTTATAGTGAAGTTCTTATTCATAACGGGTAGAAGTAGCTACATCAGTGGATATAGCGAAAAGGGTGAGGTGGTCACAATCAGGGGAATAAGACCAAGAGGTTCCATTTGTGTTTGGCTAGAATAAGGAGGGAGGGCTTCCAGAACGATTGGGCTGTGACATTTTCCACTGTGGTCTTTTAGCCATCCGCAATGAAACCAACAAACACAAAACATGTCCAGAGACAAACAATGATGCCTGGAAACTTGAACATCAGTGTGGTTTTGGTGTTAGAGGTGTGAATTCTACAGGGCTACTCTTCCTATAACAGACTCACTCACACCAGGTGCACTGTGAGTGGAAAATATCATAGAGACATTCTCACATGAGTTTGAGACCAATTAACAAACAACAATTATGTGCCATTGTATATAATTTGCTGGATTTATATTTTGTTGAGAGCTCCACATGATGTTGACTGTACTTGTGTGTTTCTAATGAGGCAAAAGACAACTGCATATCATTCACATATTCTGCAGAGTAGCAGCAAGACTTTTGGAACTTATTGGGGATTTATTGGGGCTCAATAAAGACATTCAGGTTCACCCACTGGGTCAGTTCAACGAGTAGTTTTGATTTACATTTGGTTGAGCTGTCAACTAACTGTGAATTCAACATGAAATCAACAACAAATGTAACCATATCATTGGATTTAGATTAAAGTTGGTTGAAAAATATGAAATCCCCCCCCTCATATTATCATAAACTATGAGTGTCTTTAACAATGTTTGCAATAATGACTTGATTTCAGAAAATGACGTTTTCACAGCATATTCTATGTTATTATATGATCATTTTAATCATCATCATCAGTATCATCATCAGTATTTCATCATATCATCATGATCCTCATCCTCATAATCATCAATATCATCATGATTATCTACAAAGCTCTGCTCTCTGTGCTTCAATCTTTTCTACATGAAGATGAACGACAAGCCAGAAATAATTGAAGACATCAAAAGTCCCATATTTTACAACACTATCCAACAATAATTGAATAGGGTGCAATTTTGGACGCACAAAGGACTGGCACTTTGAAAAGAGTTTTGTTGTACAGGGAGCCTGTCTCTATATCCGGTAAGTCATAGAAACAGCTCTTTCTGAAAATAGGTCACATCAACGTGGTGAGTCTCAGAGAGTTACTGATTAACCCAATCACACTCCCTCAGCAGACATGTCATCCTGGCCAAGCAGCTGAAACTAAGTGGGGCTTTTCAGTGTTCAGTGCTTCTGTAACAGCCTCCCTGTGTAAATGTTTCCATATGTAGGCCAAGCACACTGCAGACATCAGTTGAAAAGCACATCTTGAGTGTAAGACATGTCATTCCAATGTCATAAACATCAACGAACAGGTATGTATAGGAACCTCATGACCAGTTTTTCATATGTTTGCATTGAACACTGTAAAAGTATGCCTTCAAGTAAAAACATTAGACTTACATTAGATCACGGCTTGTTGAGGGTAAATGTTAGACATGTACTAAGTGAGAACAAGGCTCACTCCAAACTTTATTCAATGTCTGTGAAGCTGGCCTTACAACTCTCAAGTTAACAGGTTTGCTAAAATTAGCTTGTTTGTCAAAGTCTCTCACAGCCATAACATAGCTGTGCATCTTGTGGCTACACAGATAGGCAGTGAAGACAGGCCTGTAGTGAGTAAACAGCTCAGAGGTCTGTCCAAAGTGCAGAGATGGACCGCCACAACCTACACCTACGAGCTAAACCACTGTGAACCGGCTCACCACTTGACAAGCGTGGGCGTGCAAAACATGCCAGCAACACTGCTGCAGAACAAAAGAGCAAAAGTATATTGAAATGGCCAGCAAGGTTTGACTCATATTGACTGGTCCTTATGACTGTTGATGAACACATGCATGCATGCACAAAAACACATACACACATTCGAAAAATGCACACATTCTTTTATTTAGATAAATAACAAAGGAAATGTTACAAAGCCCTACAGACCATTACAGATGCTTGGTCATACAGTCCACATGAGTCATGTTCGTGTTCTCTTCTGTACAGGGTTGGGGAGTAACTGATTACATGTCAAAACGGGTAAATGTTATTGGTTATGTTACAACCCAAAAATTGTAATCAGATTATAGATACTTTTAAAAACAAGATGATTACTTCTTGAATTACTTTTAAATTCTTAAATGTTCAGATGTTTACGAAAAATTAATTACACCTTTCTGTTTTCTCAATGACATTCAATTCAGCATTGAAAAAAGTTAACATGTGTTCCAACTGAGCGAGTCTGACCACAAGTCAGAGACCAATATGATGAAACACTAAGTGCGTTTGATGGATCCGTTTTGTCTTCTTCTCAAAGCCTCCTAAAGGGGAAAGTTATCCAAAGGTGACGTAAAGTAATCCAATTAAATTACTGAGATTAGAAATGAAGGT
>NW_027038794.1:0-38372 GCF_034236695.1 Oncorhynchus nerka
TGCTCTCATCATGAAAGGTATGCTGGGAGGGGTTATGTTCTCCTCATGAAAGGTATGCTGGGAGGGGTTATGCTCTCATCATGAAAGGTATGCTGGGAGGGGTTCTCATCATGAAAGGTATGCTGGGAGGGGTTATGCTCTCATCATGAAAGGTATGCTGGGAGGGGTTATGTTCTCATCATGAAAGGCATGCTGGGAGGGGTTATCATCATGAAAGGTAGGCTGGGGAGGGGTTATGTTCTCATCATGAAAGGCATGCTGGGAGTGGTTATGTTCTCATCATGAAAGGTATGCTGGGGAGGGGTTATCATGAAAGGTATGCTGGGAGGGGTTATGTTCTCATCGTGAAAGGTATGCTGGGAGGGGTTATCATGAAAGGTATGCTGGGAGGGGTTATGTTCTCATCGTGAAAGGTATGCTGGGGAGGGGTTATCATGAAAGGCATGCTGGGAGGGGTTATGTTCTCATCATGAAAGGTATGCTGGGAGGGGTTATGTTCTCATCATGTAAGGTATGCTGGGAGGGGTTATGTTCTCATCATGAAAGGTATGCTGGGGAGGGGTTATGTTCTCATCATGAAAGGCATGCTGGGGAGGGGTTATGTTCTCATCATGAAAGGTATGCTGGGGAGGGATTATCATGAAAGGTATGCTGGGAGGGGTTATGTTCTCATCGTGAAAGGTATGCTGGGGAGGGGTTATCATGAAAGGCATGCTGGGAGGGGTTATGTTCTCATCATGAAAGGTATGCTGGGAGGGGTTATGTTTTCATCATGAAAGGTATGCTGGGGAGGGGTTATGTTTTCATCATGAAAGGTATGCTGGGGAGGGTTATGTTCTCATCATGAAAGGCATGCTGGGGAGGGGTTATGTTCTCATCATGAAAGGTATGCTGGGGAGGGATTATCATGAAAGGTAGGCTGGGAGGGGTTATGTTCTCATGAAAGGTATGCTGGGGAGGGGTTATGTTCTCATCATGAAAGGTATGCTGGGGAGGGATTATCATGAAAGGTATGCTGGGGAGGGGTTATGTTCTCATCATGTAAGGTATGCTGAGGAGGGGTTATGTTCTCGTCATGAAAGGTATGCTGGGAGGGGTTATGTTCTCATCGTGAAAGGTATGCTGGGAGGGATTATGTTCTCATCGTGAAAGGTATGCTGGGATGGGTTATGTTCTCATCGTGAAAGGTATGCTGGGGAGGGGTTATCATGAAAGGTATGCTGGGAGGGGTTATGTTCTCATCATGAAAGGTAGGCTGGGAGGGGTTATGTTCTCATCATGAAAGGTATGCTGGGAGGGGGTATGTTCTCATCGTGAAAGGTATGCTGGGAGGGGTTATGTTCTCATCATGTAAGGTATGCTGGGAGGGGTTATGTTCTCATCATGAAAGGTATGCTGGGGAGGGGTTATGTTCTCATCATGAAAGGCATGCTGGGGAGGGGTTATGTTCTCATCATGAAAGGTATGCTGGGGAGGGATTATCATGAAAGGTAGGCTGGGAGGGGTTATGTTCTCATGAAAGGTATGCTGGGGAGGGGTTATGTTCTCATCATGAAAGGTATGCTGGGGAGGGATTATCATGAAAGGCATGCTGGGAGGGGTTATGTTCTCATCATGAAAGGTATGCTGGGGAGGGGTTATGTTCTCATCATGTAAGGTATGCTGAGGAGGGGTTATGTTCTCGTCATGAAAGGTATGCTGGGAGGGGTTATGTTCTCATCGTGAAAGGTATGCTGGGAGGGATTATGTTCTCATCGTGAAAGGTATGCTGGGATGGGTTATGTTCTCATCGTGAAAGGTATGCTGGGGAGGGGTTATCATGAAAGGTATGCTGGGGAGGGGTTATGTTCTCATCATGAAAGGTATGCTGGGGAGGGGTTATCATGAAAGGTATGCTGGGAGGGGTTATGTTCTCATCGTGAAAGGTATGCTGGGGAGGGGTTATCATGAAAGGCATGCTGGGAGGGGTTATGTTCTCATCATGTAAGGTATGCTGGGAGGGGTTATCATGAAAGGTATGCTGGGGAGGGGTTATCATGAAAGGTATGCTGGGAGGGGTTATGTATCAGATCTGTCAGACACTACACTGTGGGGGGTAAAAGGACAAGTTATTATTAAAACAACAATAGGGGTTTCATAAAAGGTGAAACATTATGAATGAATACTATAAGTTATGCAGAGGAGAGGATGAAACTAATATTAGAGGTAATGAAAAACACTTTCTAGTGAGATTCAGGACTCTAATTCGCTCTAAGGCTGAAGCGTTACAGATTCAGGACTCTATTCGGTCTAAGGCTGAAGCGTTACAGATTCAGGACTCTATTCAGTCTAAGGCTGAAGCGCTACAGATTCAGGACTATATTCAGGTTAAGGCTGAAGCGCTACAGATTCAGGACTCTATTCAGTCTAAGGCTGAAGCCCTACAGATTCAGGACTCTATTCAGTCTAAGGCTGAAGCGCTACAGATTCAGGACTTTATTCAGTCTAAGGCTGAAGTGCTACAGATTCAGGACTCTATTTGGTCTAAGGCTGAAGCGCTACAGATTCAGGACTCTAATTCGGTCTAAGGCTGAAGCGTTACAGATTCAGCACTATATTCAGTCTAAGGCTGAAGCGCTACAGATTCAGGACTCTATTCAGTCTAAGGCTGAAGCCCTACAGACTCAGGACTCTATTTGTCTAAGGCTGAAGCGCTACAGATTCAGGACTCTATTCAGTCTAAGGCTGAAGCCCTACAGATTCAGGACTCTATTTGTCGAAGGCTGAAGCGCTACAGATTCAGGACTCTATTCAGTCTAAGGCTGAAGCGCTACAGATTCAGGACACTATTCAGTCTAAGGCTGAAGCGTTACAGATTCAGGACTCTATTCAGTCTAAGGCTGAAGCGCTACAGATTCAGGACTCTATTCAGTCTAAGGCTGAAGCGCTACAGATTCAGGACTCTATTCAGTCTAAGGCTGAAGCGCTACAGATTCAGGACTCTATTCAGACTCTATTCTAAGGCTGAAGCGCTACAGATTCAGGACTCTATTCAGTCTAAGGCTGAAGATTCAGGACTACAGATTCAGGACTCTATTCAGTCTAAGGCTGAAGCGCCACAGATTCAGGACTCTATTCAGCTATTCAGGACTCTATTCAGGCTGAATACAGATTCAGGACTCTATTCAGTCTAAGGCTGAAGCGCTACAGATTCAGGACTCTATTCAGTCTAAGGCTGAAGCGTTACAGATTCAGGACTCTATTCAGTCTAAGGCTGAAGCGCTACAGATTCAGGACTCTATTCAGTCTAAGGCTGAAGCGCTACAGATTCAGGACTCTATTCAGTCTAAGGCTGAAGCGCTACAGATTCAGGACTCTATTCAGTCTAAGGCTGAAGCGCTACAGATTCAGGACTCTATTCAGTCTAAGGCTGAAGCTACAGATTCAGGACTCTATTCAGTCTAAGGCTGAAGCGCTACAGATTCAGGACTCTATTCAGTCAGTCTAAGGCTGAAGCACTACAGATTCAGGACTCTATTCAGTCTAAGGCCAAAGCGTTACAGATTCAGGACTCTATTGTCTAAAGCGCTACAGATTCAGGACTCTATTCAGTCTAAGGCTGAAGCGCTACAGATTCAGGACACTATTCAGTCTAAGGCTGAAGCGCTACAGATTCAGGACTCTATTCAGTCTAAGGCTGAAGCGCTACAGATTCAGGACTCTATTCAGTCTAAGGCTGAAGCGCTACAGATTCAGGACTCTATTCAGTCTAAGGCTGAAGCCTACAGATTCAGGCTATTCGGACTATATTCTAAGGCTGAAGCCCTACAGATTCAGGACTCTATTCAGACTACAGATTCAGGACTCTATTGAAGGCTGAAGCTACAGATTCAGGACTCTATTCAGTCTAAGGCTGAAGCGCTACAGATTCAGGACTCTATTCAGACTAAGGCTGAAGCGCTACAGATTCAGGACTCTATTCAGTCTAAGGCTGAAGCGCTACAGATTCAGGACTCTATTCAGTCTAAGGCTGAAGCCCTACAGATTCAGGACTCTATTTGTCTAAGGCGCTACAGATTCAGGACTCTATTCAGGACTCTATTCTAAGGCTGAAGCCCTACAGATTCAGGACTCTATTCAGTCTAAGGCTGAAGCGCAGATTCAGGATTCAGTCTAAGGCTGAAGCGCTACAGATTCAGGACTCTATTCAGTCTAAGGCTGAAGCCCTACAGATTCAGGACTCTATTCAGTCTAAGGCTGAAGCGCTACAGATTCAGGACTCTATTCAGTCTAAGGCTGAAGCCCTACAGAAGACTCTATTTGTCTAAGGCTGAAGCGCTACAGATTCAGGACTCTATTCAGTCTAAGGCTGAAGCGCTACAGATTCAGGACTCTATTCAGTCTAAGGCTGAAGCGTTACAGATTCAGGACTCTATTCAGTCTAAGGCTGAAGCGCTACAGATTCAGGACTCTATTCAGTCTAAGGCTGAAGCGCTACAGATTCAGGACTCTATTCAGTCTAAGGCTGAAGCGCTACAGATTCAGGACTCTATTCGGTCTAAGGCTGAAGCCCTACAGATTCAGGACTCTATTTGGTCTAAGGCTGAAGCGCTACAGATTCAGGACTCTATTCGGTCTAAGGCTGAAGCCCTACAGATTCAGGACTCTATTCGGTCTAAGGCTGAAGCCCTACAGATTCAGGACTCTATTCAGTCTAAGGCTGAAGCCCTACAGATTCAGGACTCTATTTGTCTAAGGCTGAAGCGCTACAGATTCAGGACTCTATTCAGACTAAGGCTGAAGCCCTACAGATTCAGGACTCTATTCAGACTAAGGCTGAAGCGCTACAGATTCAGGACTCTATTCAGTCTAAGGCTGAAGCGCTACAGATTCAGGACTCTATTCAGTCTAAGGCTGAAGCCCTACAGATTCAGGACTCTATTTGTCTAAGGCTGAAGCGCTACAGATTCAGGACTCTAATTCGGTCTAAGGCTGAAGCGTTACAGATTCAGGACTATATTCAGTCTAAGGCTGAAGCGCTACAGATTCAGGACTCTATTCAGTCTAAGGCTGAAGCCCTACAGATTCAGGACTCTATTTGTCTAAGGCTGAAGCGCTACAGATTCAGGACTCTATTCAGTCTAAGGCTGAAGCCCTACAGATTCAGGACTCTATTTGTCTAAGGCTGAAGCGCTACAGATTCAGGACTCTATTCAGTCTAAGGCTGAAGCGCTACAGATTCAGGACACTATTCAGTCTAAGGCTTCAGATTCAGGACTCTATTCAGTCTAAGGCTGAAGCCCTACAGATTCAGGACTCTATTCAGTCTAAGGCTGAAGCGCTACAGATTCAGGACTCTATTCAGTCTAAGGCTGAAGCGCTACAGATTCAGGACTCTATTCAGTCTAAGGCTGAAGCGCTACAGATTCAGGACTCTATTCAGTCTAAGGCTGAAGCCCTACAGATTCAGGACTCTATTCAGTCTAAGGCTGAAGCCCTACAGATTCAGATTCAGGACTCTATTAAGGCTGAAGCGCTACAGAAGGCTGAAGGCTGAAGCGCTACAGATTCAGGACTCTAATTCGGTCTAAGGCTGAAGCGTTACAGATTCAGGACTATATTCAGTCTAAGGCTGAAGCCTACAGATTCAGGACTCTATTCAGTCTAAGGCTGAAGCCCTACAGATTCAGGATTTCTAAGGCTGGACAGATTCAGGACTCTATTTGGTCTAAGGCTGAAGCGCTACAGATTCAGGACTCTATTAAGGCTGAAGCCCTACAGATTCAGGAAGGCTGAAGCCCTACAGATTCAGGACTCTATTTTTAAGGTGAAGCCCTACAGATTCAGGCTGAAGCGCTACAGATTCAGGACTCTATTCAGTCTAAGGCTGAAGCGCTACAGATTCAGGACTCTATTCAGTCTAAGGCTGAAGCCCTACAGATTCAGGACTCTATTTGTCTAAGGCTGAAGCGCTACAGATTCAGGACTCTAATTCAGTCTAAGGCTGAAGCGCTACAGATTCAGACTATATTCAGTCTAAGGCTGAACTACAGATTCAGGACTCTATTCAGTCTAAGGCTGAAGCGCTACAGATTCAGGACTCTATTCAGTCTAAGGCTACAGATTCAGGACTCTATTCAGTCTAAGATTCAGGACTCTATTCAGTCTAAGGCTGAAGCCCTACAGATTCAGGACTCTATTTCAGTCTAAGGCTGAAGCGCTACAGATTCAGGACTCTATTCTAAGGTCTAAGGTCTAAGGCTGAAGCGTTACAGATTCAGGACTCTATTCAGCTCTACAGATTCAGGCTGAAGCTGAAGCCCTACAGATTCAGGACTCTATTCAGTCTAAGGCTGAAGCCTACAGATTCAGGACTCTATTCAGTCTAAGGCTGAAGCCCTACAGATTCAGGACTCTATTCAGTCTAAGGCTGAAGCGCTACAGATTCAGGACTCTATTCAGTCTAAGGCTGAAGCCCTACAGATTCAGGACTCTATTCAGACTAAGGCTGAAGCGCTACAGATTCAGGACTCTATTCAGTCTAAGGCTGAAGCGCTACAGATTCAGGACTCTATTCAGTCTAAGGCTGAAGCCCTACAGATTCAGGACTCTATTTGTCTAAGGCTGAAGCGCTACAGATTCAGGACTCTATTCAGACTAAGGCTGAAGCCCTACAGATTCAGGACTCTATTCAGTCTAAGGCTGAAGGCAGATTCAGGACTCTAAGCGCTACAGATTCAGGACTCTATTCAGTCTAAGGCTGAAGCGCTACAGATTCAGGACTCTATTCAGTCTAAGGCTGAAGCCACTACAGATTCAGGACTCTATTCAGTCTAAGGCTGAAGCGCTACAGATTCAGGACTCTATTCAGTCTAAGGCTGACAGATTCAGGACCTATTCAGTCTAAGGCTGAAGCGCTACAGATTCAGGACTCTATTCAGGACAGATTCTATTCAGTCTAAGGCTGAAGCGCTACAGATTCAGGACTCTATTCAGTCTAAGGCTGAAGCGCTACAGATTCAGGACTCTAATTCGGTCTAAGGCTGAAGCGTTACAGATTCAGGACTATATTCAGTCTAAGGCTGAAGCGCTACAGATTCAGGACTCTATTCAGTCTAAGGCTGAAGCCCTACAGATTCAGGACTCTATTCGGTCTAAGGCTGAAGCCCTACAGATTCAGGACTCTATTCAGTCTAAGGCTGAAGCGCTACAGATTCAGGACTCTATTCAGTCTAAGGCTGAAGCGCTACAGATTCAGGACTCTATTCAGTCTAAGGCTGAAGCGCTACAGATTCAGGACTCTATTCAGTCTAAGGCTGAAGCGCTACAGATTCAGGACTCTATTCAGTCTAAGGCTGAAGCGCTACAGATTCAGGACTCTATTCAGTCTAAGGCTGAAGCACTACAGATTCAGGACTCTATTCAGTCTAAGGCTGAAGCGCTACAGATTCAGGACTCTATTCAGACTAAGGCTGAAGCGCTACAGATTCAGGACTCTATTCAGACTAAGGCTGAAGCGCTACAGATTCAGGACTCTAATTCGGTCTAAGGCTGAAGCGTTACAGATTCAGGACTATATTCAGTCTAAGGCTGAAGCGCTACAGATTCAGGACTCTATTCAGTCTAAGGCTGAAGCCCTACAGATTCAGGACTCTATTCGGTCTAAGGCTGAAGCCCTACAGATTCAGGACTCTATTTGGTCTAAGGCTGAAGCGCTACAGATTCAGGACTCTATTCGGTCTAAGGCTGAAGCCCTACAGATTCAGGACTCTATTCGGTCTAAGGCTGAAGCCCTACAGATTCAGGACTCTATTTGTCTAAGGCTGAAGCCCTACAGATTCAGGACTCTATTCAGACTAAGGCTGAAGTGCTACAGATTCAGGACTCTATTCAGTCTAAGGCTGAAGCGCTACAGATTCAGGACTCTATTCAGTCTAAGGCTGAAGCGCTACAGATTCAGGACTCTATTCAGTCTAAGGCTGAAGCCCTACAGATTCAGGACTCTATTTGTCTAAGGCTGAAGCGCTACAGATTCAGGACTCTATTCAGTCTAAGGCTGAAGCCCTACAGATTCAGGACTCTATTTGTCTAAGGCTGAAGCGCTACAGATTCAGGACTCTATTCAGTCTAAGGCTGAAGCGCTACAGATTCAGGACACTATTCAGTCTAAGGCTGAAGCGTTACAGATTCAGGACTCTATTCAGTCTAAGGCTGAAGCGCTACAGATTCAGGACTCTATTCAGTCTAAGGCTGAAGCGCTACAGATTCAGGACTCTATTCAGTCTAAGGCTGAAGCGCTACAGATTCAGGACTCTATTCAGTCTAAGGCTGAAGCGCTACAGATTCAGGACTCTATTCAGTCTAAGGCTGAAGCGCTACAGATTCAGGACTCTATTCAGTCTAAGGCTGAAGCGCTACAGATTCAGGACTCTATTTCAGTCTATTCAGGCTATTCAGTCTAAGGCTGAAGCCCTACAGATTCAGGACAGATTCAGGACTCAGGAACTATCAGGACTCTATTCAGTCTAAGGCTGAAGCCCTACAGATTCAGGACTCTATTCAGTCTAAGGCTGAAGCGCTACAGATTCAGGACTCTATTCAGTCTAAGGCTGAAGCGCTACAGATTCAGGACTCTATTCAGTCTAAGGCTGAAGCGCTACAGATTCAGGACTCTATTCAGTCTAAGGCTGAAGCGCTACAGATTCAGGACTCTATTCAGTCTAAGGCTGAAGCGCTACAGATTCAGGACTCTATTCAGTCTAAGGCTGAAGCGCTACAGATTCAGGACTCTATTCAGTCTAAGGCTGAAGCGCTACAGATTCAGGACTCTATTCAGACTAAGGCTGAAGCGCTACAGATTCAGGATTCAGGACAGATTCAGGACTCTATTCAGTCTAAGGCTGAAGCGCTACAGATTCAGGACTCTATTCAGACTAAGGCTGAAGCGCTACAGATTCAGGACTCTAATTCGGTCTAAGGCTGAAGCGTTACAGATTCAGGACTATATTCAGTCTAAGGCTGAAGCCCTACAGATTCAGGACTCTATTCAGTCTAAGGCTGAAGCCCTACAGATTCAGGACTCTATTCGGTCTAAGGCTGAAGCGTTACAGATTCAGGACTCTATTCAGTCTAAGGCTGAAGCGCTACAGATTCAGGACTCTATTCAGTCTAAGGCTGAAGCGCTACAGATTCAGGACTCTATTCAGTCTAAGGCTGAAGCACTACAGATTCAGGACTCTATTCAGTCTAAGGCTGAAGCGCTACAGATTCAGGACTCTATTCAGACTAAGGCTGAAGCGCTACAGATTCAGGACTCTATTCAGACTAAGGCTGAAGCGCTACAGATTCAGGACTCTAATTCGGTCTAAGGCTGAAGCGTTACAGATTCAGGACTATATTCAGTCTAAGGCTGAAGCGCTACAGATTCAGGACTCTATTCAGTCTAAGGCTGAAGCCCTACAGATTCAGGACTCTATTCGGTCTAAGGCTGAAGCCCTACAGATTCAGGACTCTATTTGGTCTAAGGCTGAAGCGCTACAGATTCAGGACTCTATTCGGTCTAAGGCTGAAGCCCTACAGATTCAGGACAGTCTAATGAAGCCCTACAGATTCAGGACTCTATTCGGTCTAAGGCTGAAGCCCTACAGATTCAGGACTCTATTTGTCTAAGGCTGAAGCCCTACAGATTCAGGACTCTATTCAGACTAAGGCTGAAGCCCTACAGATTCAGGACTCTATTCAGACTAAGGCTGAAGCGCTACAGATTCAGGACTCTATTCAGTCTAAGGCTGAAGCCCTACAGATTCAGGACTCTATTTGTCTAAGGCTGAAGCGCTACAGATTCAGGACTCTAATTCGGTCTAAGGCTGAAGCGTTACAGATTCAGGACTATATTCAGTCTAAGGCTGAAGCGCTACAGATTCAGGACACTATTCAGTCTAAGGCTGAAGCGCTACAGATTCAGGACTCTATTCAGACTAAGGCTGAAGCGCTACAGATTCAGGACTCTATTCAGACTAAGGCTGAAGCGTTACAGATTCAGGACTCTATTCAGTCTAAGGCTGAAGCCCTACAGATTCAGGACTCTATTCAGTCTAAGGCTGAAGCGCTACAGATTCAGGACTCTATTCAGTCTAAGGCTGAAGCGCTACAGATTCAGGACTCTATTCAGTCTAAGGCTGAAGCACTACAGATTCAGGACTCTATTCAGTCTAAGGCTGAAGCGCTACAGATTCAGGACTCTATTCAGTCTAAGGCTGAAGCACTACAGATTCAGGACTCTATTCAGTCTAAGGCTGAAGCGCTACAGATTCAGGACTCTATTCAGACTAAGGCTGAAGCGCTACAGATTCAGGACTCTAATTCGGTCTAAGGCTGAAGCGTTACAGATTCAGGACTCTATTCAGTCTAAGGCTGAAGCGCTACAGATTCAGGACTCTATTCGGTCTAAGGCTGAAGCCCTACAGATTCAGGACTCTATTCAGTCTAAGGCTGAAGCCCTACAGATTCAGGACTCTATTCAGTCTAAGGCTGAAGCCCTACAGATTCAGGACTCTATTCAGTCTAAGGCTGAAGCGCTACAGATTCAGGACTCTATTCAGTCTAAGGCTGAAGCGCTACAGATTCAGGACTCTATTCAGTCTAAGGCTGAAGCGCTACAGATTCAGGACTCTATTCAGTCTACAGAAGGCTGAAGCTGAAGCGCTACAGATTCAGGACTCTATTCAGTCTAAGGCTGAAGCGCTACAGATTCAGGACTCTATTCAGTCTAAGGCTGAAGCGCTACAGATTCAGGACTCTATTCAGTCTAAGGCTGCCCTACAGATTCAGGACTCGCTAGGCTGAAGCCCTACAGATTCAGGGACTAAGGCTAGTTACAGATTCAGGACTATATTCAGTCTAAGGCTGAAGCGACAGATTCAGGACTCTATTCAGAGGCTGAAGCCCTACAGATTCAGGACTCTATTCAGGACTCTATTCTAAGGCTGAAGCCCTACAGATTCTAAGGGACAGATTCAGGACTATATTCAGTCTAAGGCTGAAGCGCTACAGATTCAGGACTCTATTCAGTCTAAGGCTGAAGCGCTACAGATTCAGGACTCTATTCAGACTAAGGCTGAAGCGCTACAGATTCAGGACTCTATTCAGACTAAGGCTGAAGCGCTACAGATTCAGGACTCTATTCAGTCTAAGGCTGAAGCGCTACAGATTCAGGACTCTATTCAGTCTAAGGCTGAAGCGCTACAGATTCAGGACTCTATTCAGTCTAAGGCTGAAGCGTTACAGATTCAGGACTCTATTCAGTCTAAGGCTGAAGCGCTACAGATTCAGGACTCTATTCAGTCTAAGGCTGAAGCCCTACAGATTCAGGACTCTATTCAGTCTAAGGCTGAAGCGCTACAGATTCAGGACTCTATTCAGTCTAAGGCTGAAGCCCTACAGATTCAGGACTCTATTCAGTCTAAGGCTGAAGCCCTACAGATTCAGGACTCTATTCAGTCTAAGGCTGAAGCGCTACAGATTCAGGACTCTATTCAGTCTAAGGCTGAAGCGCTACAGATTCAGGACTCTATTCAGTCTAAGGCTGAAGCGTTACAGATTCAGGACTCTATTCAGTCTAAGGCTGAAGCGCTACAGATTCAGGACTCTATTCAGTCTAAGGCTGAAGCGCTACAGATTCAGGACTCTATTCAGTCTAAGGCTGAAGCTACAGATTCAGGACTCTATTCAGACTAAGGCTGAAGCGCTACAGATTCAGGACTCTATTCAGACTAAGGCTGAAGCGCTACAGATTCAGGACTCTATTTCTAAGGCTGAGCTCTACAGATTCAGGACTCTATTCAGTCTAAGGCTGAAGCCCTACAGATTCAGGACTCTATTCAGTCTAAGGCTGAAGCGCTACAGATTCAGGACTCTATTCAGTCTAAGGCTAAGGCTACAGATTCAGGACTTATTCAGAGGCTGAAGCCCTACAGATTCAGGACTCTATTCAGTCTAAGGCTGAAGCGTTACAGATTCAGGACTCTATTCAGTCTAAGGCTGAAGCGCTACAGATTCAGGACTCTATTCAGTCTAAGGCTGAAGCCCTACAGATTCAGGACTCTATTCAGTCTAAGGCTGAAGCGCTACAGATTCAGGACTCTATTCGGTCTAAGGCTGAAGCCTACAGATTCAGGACTCTATTCAGTCTAAGGCTGAAGCCCTACAGATTCAGGACTCTATTCAGTCTAAGGCTGAAGGCCCTACAGATTCAGGACTCTATTCAGGTCTAAGGCTGAAGCCCTACAGATTCAGGGACTCTACAGATTCAGGACTCTATTCAGTCTAAGGCTGAAGCGCTACAGATTCAGGACTCTATTCAGTCTAAGGCTGAAGCCCTACAGATTCAGGACTCTATTTGTCTAAGGCTGAAGCGCTACAGATTCAGGACTCTATTCAGTCTAAGGCTGAAGCCCTACAGATTCAGGACTCTATTCAGTCTAAGGCTGAAGCGCTACAGATTCAGGACTCTATTCAGTCTAAGGATTCAGGACTCTATTCAGTCTAAGGCTGAAGCGCTACAGATTCAGGACTATTCTAGATTCAGGCTACAGATTCAGGACTCTATTCAGTCTAAGGCTGAAGCCCTACAGATTCAGGACTCTATTCAGTCTAAGGCTGAAGCGCTACAGATTCAGGACTCTATTCAGTCTAAGGCTGAAGCGTTACAGATTCAGGACTCTATTCAGTCTAAGGCTGAAGCGCTACAGATTCAGGACTCTATTCAGTCTAAGGCTGAAGCGCTACAGATTCAGGACTCTATTCAGTCTAAGGCTGAAGCGCTACAGATTCAGGACTCTATTTCTAAGGCTCTACAGATTCAGGCTATTCAGTCTAAGGCTGAAGCCCTACAGATTCAGGACTCTATTCAGTCTAAGGCTGAAGCGCTACAGATTCAGGACTCTATTCAGTCTAAGGCTGAAGCGCTACAGATTCAGGACTCTGTCTAAGGCCCTACAGATTCAGGACTCTATTCAGTCTAAGGCTGAAGCGCTACAGATTCAGGACTCTATTCAGTCTAAGGCTGAAGCACTACAGATTCAGGACTCTATTCAGTCTAAGGCTGAAGCCCTACAGATTCAGGACTCTATTCAGTCTAAGGCTGAAGCGCTACAGATTCAGGACTCTATTCAGTCTAAGGCTGAAGCGCTACAGATTCAGGACTCTATTCAGTCTAAGGCTGAAGCGCTACAGATTCAGGACTCTATTCAGTCTAAGGCTGAAGCCCTACAGATTCAGGACTCTATTCAGTCTAAGGCTGAAGCGCTACAGATTCAGGACTCTATTCAGACTAAGGCTGAAGCCGCTACAGATTCAGGACTCTATTATTCAGTCTAAGGCTGAAGCGCTACAGATTCAGGACTCTATTCAGTCTAAGGCTGAAGCGCTACAGATTCAGGACTCTATTCAGTCTAAGGCTGAAGCCCTACAGATTCAGGACTCTATTCAGTCTAAGGCTGAAGCGCTACAGATTCAGGACTCTATTCAGACTAAGGCTGAAGCGCTACAGATTCAGGACTCTATTCAGTCTAAGGCTGAAGCGCTACAGATTCAGGACTCTATTCAGTCTAAGGCTGAAGCGCTACAGATTCAGGACTCTATTCAGTCTAAGGCTGAAGCCCTACAGATTCAGGACTCTATTTGTCTAAGGCTGAAGCCCTACAGATTCAGGACTCTATTCAGACTAAGGCTGAAGTGCTACAGATTCAGGACTCTATTCAGTCTAAGGCTGAAGCGCTACAGATTCAGGACTCTATTCAGTCTAAGGCTGAAGCCCTACAGATTCAGGACTCTATTTGTCTAAGGCTGAAGCGCTACAGATTCAGGACTGAAGCCCTACAGATTCAGGTCTAAGGCTGAAGATTCAGGCTCAGTCAGATTCAGGACTCTATTCAGTCTCTACAGATTCAGGCTGAAGGCGCGCTACAGATTCAGGACTCTATTCAGTCTAAGGCTGAAGCCCTACAGATTCAGGACTCTATTTGTCTAAGGCTGAAGCGCTACAGATTCAGGACTCTATTCAGTCTAAGGCTGAAGCGCTACAGATTCAGGACTCTATTCAGTCTAAGGCTGAAGCCTACAGATTCAGGACTCTATTCAGTCTAAGGCTGAAGCGCTACAGATTCAGGACTCTATTCAGTCTAAGGCTGAAGCGCTACAGATTCAGGACTAAGGCTGAAGCGCTACAGATTCAGGACTCTATTCAGTCTAAGGCTGAAGCGCTACAGATTCAGGACTCTATTCAGTCTAAGGCTGAAGCTACAGATTCAGGACTCTATTCAGTCTAAGGCTGAAGCGCTACAGATTCAGGACTCTATTCAGTCTAAGGCTGAAGCGCTACAGATTCAGGACTCTGAATTCAGGACTCTAAGTCTAAGGCTGATTCAGCAGATTCAGGACTCTATTCAGTCTAAGGCTGAAGCGCTACAGATTCAGGACTCTATTCAGTCTAAGGCTGACTCTATTCAGACTCTATTCAGGCTGAAGCCTACAGATTCAGGACTCTATTCAGACTAAGGCTGAAGCGCTACAGATTCAGGACTCTATTCAGTCTAAGGCTGAAGCGTTACAGATTCAGGACTCTATTCAGTCTAAGGCTGAAGCGCTACAGATTCAGGACTCTATTCAGTCTAAGGCTGAAGCGCTACAGATTCAGGACTCTATTCAGTCTAAGGCTGAAGCGCTACAGATTCAGGACTCTATTCAGTCTAAGGCTGAAGCGTTACAGATTCAGGACTCTATTCAGTCTAAGGCTGAAGCGCTACAGATTCAGGACTCTATTCAGTCTAAGGCTGAAGCACTACAGATTCAGGACTCTATTCAGTCTAAGGCTGAAGCGCTACAGATTCAGGACTCTATTCAGTCTAAGGCTGAAGCTATTCAGCTAAGGCAGATTCAGGACTCTATTCAGTCTAAGGCTGAAGCGCTACAGATTCAGGACTCTATTCAGTCTAAGGCTGAAGCGCTACAGATTCAGGACTCTATTCAGTCTAAGGCTGAAGCGCTACAGATTCAGGACTCTATTCAGTCTAAGGCTGAAGCGCTACAGATTCAGGACTCTATTCAGTCTAAGGCTGAAGCGCTACAGATTCAGGACTCTATTCAGTCTAAGGCTGAAGGCTACAGATTCAGGACTCTATTCAGTCTAAGGCTGAAGCGCTACAGATTCAGGACTCTATTCAGTCTAAGGCTGAAGCGCTACAGATTCAGGACTCTATTCAGTCTAAGGCTGAAGCACTACAGATTCAGGACTCTATTCAGTCTAAGGCTGAAGCGCTACAGATTCAGGACTCTATTCAGACTAAGGCTGAAGCGCTACAGATTCAGGACTCTATTCTCTAATACAGATTCAGGGTCTAAGGCTGAAGATTCAGGACTCTAATTCGGTCTAAGGCAGCGTACAGATTCAGGACTATATTCAGTCTAAGGCTGAAGCGCTACAGATTCAGGACTCTATTCAGTCTAAGGCTGAAGCCCTACAGATTCAGGACTCTATTCGGTCTAAGGCTGAAGCCCTACAGATTCAGGACTCTATTTGGTCTAAGGCTGAAGCGCTACAGATTCAGGACTCTATTCGGTCTAAGGCTGAAGCCCTACAGATTCAGGACTCTATTCGGTCTAAGGCTGAAGCCCTACAGATTCAGGACTCTATTTGTCTAAGGCTGAAGCCCTACAGATTCAGGACTCTATTCAGACTAAGGCTGAAGTGCTACAGATTCAGGACTCTATTCAGTCTAAGGCTGAAGCGCTACAGATTCAGGACTCTATTCAGTCTAAGGCTGAAGCCCTACAGATTCAGGACTCTATTTGTCTAAGGCTGAAGCGCTACAGATTCAGGACTCTAATTCGGTCTAAGGCTGAAGCGTTACAGATTCAGGACTATATTCAGTCTAAGGCTGAAGCGCTACAGATTCAGGACACTATTCAGTCTAAGGCTGAAGCGCTACAGATTCAGGACTCTATTCAGTCTAAGGCTGAAGCGCTACAGATTCAGGACTCTATTCAGTCTAAGGCTGAAGCGCTACAGATTCAGGACTCTATTCAGTCTAAGGCTGAAGCGCTACAGATTCAGGACTCTATTCAGTCTAAGGCTGAAGCGCTACAGATTCAGGACTCTATTCAGTCTAAGGCTGAAGCGCTACAGATTCAGGACTCTATTCAGTCTAAGGCTGAAGCCCTACAGATTCAGGACTCTATTCAGTCTAAGGCTGAAGCCCTACAGATTCAGGACTCTATTCAGTCTAAGGCTGAAGCGCTACAGATTCAGGACTCTTCAGTCTAAGGCTGAAGCGCTACAGATTCAGGACTCTATTCAGACTAAGGCTGAAGCGCTACAGATTCAGGACTCTATTCGGTCTAAGGCTGAAGCCCTACAGATTCAGGACTCTATTTGGTCTAAGGCTGAAGCGCTACAGATTCAGGACTCTATTCAGTCTAAGGCTGAAGCGCTACAGATTCAGGACACTATTCAGTCTAAGGCTGAAGCGTTACAGATTCAGGACTCTATTCAGTCTAAGGCTGAAGCGTTACAGATTCAGGACTCTATTCAGTCTAAGGCTGAAGCGCTACAGATTCAGGACTCTATTCAGTCTAAGGCTGAAGCGTTACAGATTCAGGACTCTATTCAGACTAAGGCTGAAGCGCTACAGATTCAGGACTCTATTCGGTCTAAGGCTGAAGCCCTACAGATTCAGGACTCTATTTGGTCTAAGGCTGAAGCGCTACAGATTCAGGACTCTATTCGGTCTAAGGCTGAAGCCCTACAGATTCAGGACTCTATTTGGTCTAAGGCTGAAGCGCTACAGATTCAGGACTCTATTCGGTCTAAGGCTGAAGCCCTACAGATTCAGGACTCTATTCAGTCTAAGGCTGAAGCCCTACAGATTCAGGACTCTATTCGGTCTAAGGCTGAAGCCCTACAGATTCAGGACTCTATTTGGTCTAAGGCTGAAGCGCTACAGATTCAGGACTCTATTCGGTCTAAGGCTGAAGCCCTACAGATTCAGGCCCTCAGATTCAGGACTCTATTCAGTCTAAGGCTGAAGCCCTACAGATTCAGGACTCTATTCGGTCTAAGGCTGAAGCCCTACAGATTCAGGACTCTATTTGTCTAAGGCTGAAGCCCTACAGATTCAGGACTCTATTCAGTCTAAGGCTGAAGCGCTACAGATTCAGGACTCTATTCAGTCTAAGGCTGAAGCGCTACAGATTCAGGACTCTATTCAGACTAAGGCTGAAGCGCTACAGATTCAGGACTCTATTCAGTCTAAGGCTGAAGCCCTACAGATTCAGGACTCTATTCAGTCTAAGGCTGAAGCGCTACAGATTCAGGACTCTATTCAGACTAAGGCTAAAGCGCTACAGATTCAGGACTCTATTCAGTCTAAGGCTGAAGCCCTACAGATTCCGCTTTAGAAATTGAAAGATAATTTCCCATTGAGCCGCCATATGCAGTCTCCACTTCCGCTGTAACATCGCCTTTAAATGTCAAATCGCGCTGTAACATCGCCTTTAAATGTCAAATCGCGCTGCAACATCGCCTTTAAATGTCAAATCGCGCGGTAACATCGCCTTTAAATGTCAAATCGCGCGGTAACATCGCCTTTAAATGTCAAATCGCGCCGTAACATCGCCTTTAAATGTCAAATCGCGCCGTAACATCGCCTTTAAATGTCAAATCGCGCCGTAACATCGCCTTTAAATGTCAAATCGCGCGGTAACATCGCCTTTAAATGTCAAATCGCGCGGTAACATCGCCTTTAAATGTCAAATCGCGCTGTAACATCGCCTTTAAATGTCAAATCGCGCTGTAACATCGCCTTTAAATGTCAAATCGCGCTGTAACATCGCCTTTAAATGTCAAATCGCGCTGTAACATCGCCTTTAAATGTCAAATCGCGCCGTAACATCGCCTTTAAATGTCAAATCGCGCCGTAACATCGCCTTTAAATGTCAAATCGCGCTGTAACATCGCCTTTAAATGTCAAATCGCGCTGTAACGCTAAACTACCGTGATACGGATTGAATAGAGGATATAAGGAGGACGTTTTGACTGAGGAACTTTCCTTAACAAAACATATCATTGCAGGAGGACCAATACAAGTACCAGTCATTTGTGAAAACGTGGGCTAAGCAGGATACTATAAGCTAGTATAAGCTTCTTCTAGACGGGTTAGTTGACAACGTCACTTCAATGAGACAATAATGATTCTGGTTGGTCAGACAACAACGACAAGAAGCTGCCTTGTGGGGAGGCGTTTCAGCTCGTTATCTTGTTCTTGAAACCATGAGGTGTTTTGACTGATGTCAAATTTAATTTTACCTTTATTTAACCCCTCCCCAGCATATACAGTCAGTTAAGAACAAATTCTTATTTTCAATTTGTACCTTGTCAACTGGGGGAATCGAACTTGCAACCTTTCGGTTACTAGTCCAACGCTCTAACCACTAGGCTACCCTGCCGCCTCCACGCTCTAACCACTAGGCTGCCCTGCCGCCTCCACGCTCTAACCACTAGGCTGCCCTGCCGCCTCCACGCTCTAACCACTAGGCTGCCCTGCCGCCTCCACGCTCTAACCACTAGGCTGCCCTGCCGCCTCCACGCTCTAACCACTAGGCTGCCCTGCCGCCTCCACGCTCTAACCACTAGGCTGCCCTGCCGCCTCCACGCTCTAACCACTAGGCTACCCTGCCGCCTCCACGCTCTAACCACTAGGCTACCCTAGGCCGCCTCCACGCTCTAACCACTAGGCTACCCTGCCGCCTCCACGCTCTAACCACTAGGCTACCCTGCCGCCTCCACGCTCTAACCACTAGGCTACCCTGCCGCCTCCACGCTCTAACCACTAGGCTACCCTGCCGCCTCCACGCTCTAACCACTAGGCTACCCTGCCGCCTCCACGCCTCCAACCACTAGGCTACCCTGCCGCCTCCACGCTCTAACCACTAGGCTACCCTGCCGCCTCCACGCTCTAACCACTAGGCTACCCTGCCGCCTCCACGCTCTAACCACTAGGCTACCCTGCCGCCTCCACGCTCTAACCACTACCCTGCCGCCTCCACGCTCTAACCACTACCCTGCCGCCTCCACGCTCTAACCACTACCCTGCCGCCTCCACGCTCTAACCACTACCCTGCCGCCTCCACGCTCTAACCACTACCCTGCCGCCTCCACGCTCTAACCACTACCCGGCCGCCTCCACGCTCTAACCACTACCCGGCCGCCTCCACGCTCTAACCACTAGGCTGCCCTGCCGCCTCCACGCTCTAACCACTAGGCTGCCCTGCCGCCTCCACGCTCTAACCACTAGGCTGCCCTGCCGCCTCCACGCTCTAACCACTAGGCTGCCCTGCCGCCTCCACGCTCTAACCACTAGGCTGCCCTGCCGCCTCCACGCTCTAACCACTAGGCTGCCCTGCCGCCTCCACGCTCTAACCACTAGGCTACCCTGCCGCCTCCACGCTCTAACCACTACCCTGCCGCCTCCACGCTCTAACCACTACCCTGCCGCCTCCACGCTCTAACCACTACCCTGCCGCCTCCACGCTCTAACCACTACCCTGCCGCCTCCACGCTCTAACCACTACCCTGCCGCCTCCACGCTCTAACCACTACCCTGCCGCCTCTACGCTCTAACCACTAGGCTACCCTGCCGCCTCTACACTCTAACCACTAGGCTACCCTGCCGCCTCTACACTCTAACCACTAGGCTACCCTGCCGCCTCTACACTCTAACCACTAGGCTACCCTGCCGCCTCTACACTCTAACCACTAGGCTACCCTGCCGCCCTACACTCTAACCACTAGGCTACCCTGCCGCCTCTACACTCTAACCACTACCCTGCCCCCTCTACACTCTAACCACTAGGCTACCCTGCCGCCTCTACACTCTAACCACTACCCTGCCCCCTCTACACTCTAACCACTACCCTCCCCCCTCTACACTCTAACCACTACCCTCCCCCTCTACACTCTAACCACTACCCTCCCCCCTCTACACTCTAACCACTACCCTCCCCTCTACACTCTAACCACTACCCTCCCCCTCTACACTCTAACCACTACCCTCCCCCTCTACACTCTAACCACTAGGCTGCCCTGCCGCCTCTACACTCTTTGTAAGTCGCTCTGGATAAGAGCGTCTGCTAAATGACTTAAATGTAAATGTAACCACTACCCTGCCCCCTTTACACTCTAACCACTACCCTACCACCTCTACACTCTAACCACTAGGCTGCCCTGCCACCCCTCCACTCTAACCACTAGGCTGCCCTGCCGCCTCTCCACTCTAACCACTAGGCTGCCCTGCCACCCCTCCACTCTAACCACTAGGCTGCCCTGCCGCCTCTACTCTCTAACCACTAGGCTGCCCTGCCTCATAACTGTTCTAAAGCACCGAGCGGATCCTTCTTCCTACCACAGGGTCCATTATATCCAGATAATGTACACAGCTCAGTGTTCATCCCTTACATATATACAGTATCATCCAGAAGTGGCATCTACCTCAAGACTGTGAAGTTACTCTGTGGTGGTGTCACGTCCTGTTCCATTGATGCGACCGCCTCCTCTCCTCCTCCTCCTTCCTCCTTCACGATCAGCTCCCACTCCTCGACCAGCTGTTGCCAGGGACAACGGAACGGAGCCAGGCAGCCATGTTTGATGTAATTGGTCCGTTTGGCTGGTGGGCGCCTATACAGAGGTCAAGGGGTCATGCTCTAGTCAAACTGTTTCAGGGCACGATGATATATAACCCAGTCATTAGCCTCCACTTGATGAAATGAGCTCAGTTGAAATATTAAACTCTCACCGGTAATCTGACTTGAATCTTAACAGTGTTAACACAGATCCTGTATCAATATAGCCATTATATACAGTACGAAACATCCAGAATACCAGTGAGTTAGACTTCATCAAACACTACCAAACACCCCCTTTTACCTGGAGTTACATCAGGTGATACCAGCACACCTGGAGTTACATCAGGTGATACCAACACACCCGGAGTTACATCAGGTGATACCAACCCTCTCCTCAACACACCTGGAGCTCCATCAGGTGATACCAACACACCTGGAGTTACATCAGGTGATACCAACACACCTGGAGTTACATCAGGTGATACCAACACACCTGGAGTTACATCAGGTGATACCAACCCTCTCCTCAACACACCTGGAGTTACATCAGGTGATACCAACACACCTGGAGCTCCATCAGGTGATACCAACACACCTGGAGCTACATCAGGTGATAGCAACACACCTGGAGTTACATCAGGTGATACCAGCAAACCTGGAGCTCCATCACGTGAAACCGACACTCTCCTCACCTCCTGAACTTGGCCAGCAGCTCTGCCTCCTGCTCTTCCTGGAAGCGTGCTCCTGCAGGGCAGTCTGGGTAGTCGTGGGGAAAGTGAGGCTCTCCTTTATTCTGGGCGTGTTTCAGACTCATCCTCAGCCCTCCGATACGTACTCCTCTATAAACCTGAAGGAGAGGAGAGGGTTACTACTTTAGTTACCTCTCCTCTATCTACCTGGAGAGGAGAGGGTTACTACTTTAGTTACCTCTCCTCTATCTACCTGGAGAGGGTTACTACTTTAGTTACCTCTCCTCTATCTACCTGGAGAGGGTTACTACTTTAGTTACCTCTCCTCTATCTACCTGGAGAGGGTTACTACTTTAGTTACCTCTCCTCTATCTACCTGGAGAGGAGAGGGTTACTACTTTAGTTACCTCTCCTCTATCTACCTGGAGAGGAGAGGGTTACTACTTTAGTTACCTCTCCTCTATCTACCTGGAGAGGAGAGGGTTACTACTTTAGTTACCTCTCCTCTACCTACCTGGAGAGGAGAGGGTTACTACTTTAGTTACCTCTCCTCTATCTACCTGGAGAGGGTTACTACTTTAGTTACCTCTCCTCTATCTACCTGGAGAGGAGAGGGTTACTACTTTAGTTACCTCTCCTCTATCTACCTGGAGAGGGTTACTACTTTAGTTACCTCTCCTCTATCTACCTGGAGAGGGTTACTACTTTAGTTACCTCTCCTCTACCTACCTGGAGAGGGTTACTACTTTAGTTACCTCTCCTCTATCTACCTGGAGAGGAGATGGTTACTACTTTAGTTACCTCTCCTCTATCTACCTGGAGAGGAGAGGGTTACTACTTTAGTTACCTCTCCTCTATCTACCTGGAGAGGAGAGGGTTACTACTTTAGTTACCTCTCCTCTATCTACCTGGAGAGGGTTACTACTTTAGTTACCTCTCCTCTATCTACCTGGAGAGGGTTACTACTTTAGTTACCTCTCCTCTATCTACCTGGAGAGGAGAGGGTTACTACTTTAGTTACCTCTCCTCTACCTACCTGGAGAGGAGAGGGTTACTACTTTAGTTACCTCTCCTCTACCTACCTGGAGAGGAGAGGGTTACTACTTTAGTTACCTCTCCTCTATCTACCTGGAGAGGGTTACTACTTTAGTTACCTCCTCTATCTACCTGGAGAGGGTTACTACTTTAGTTACCTCTCCTCTATCTACCTGGAGAGGGTTACTACTTTAGTTACCTCTCCTCTATCTACCTGGAGAGGAGAGGGTTACTACTTTAGTTACCTCTCCTCTACCTACCTGGAGAGGGTTACTACTTTAGTTACCTCTCCTCTATCTACCTGGAGAGGGTTACTACTTTAGTTACCTCTCCTCTATCTACCTGGAGAGGAGAGGGTTACTACTTTAGTTACCTCTCCTCTATCTACCTGGAGAGGGTTACTACTTTAGTTACCTCTCCTCTATCTACCTGGAGAGGAGAGGGTTACTACTTTAGTTACCTCTCCTCTATCTACCTGGAGAGGAGAGGGTTACTACTTTAGTTACCTCTCCTCTATCTACCTGGAGAGGGTTACTACTTTAGTTACCTCTCCTCTATCTACCTGGAGAGGGTTACTACTTTAGTTACCTCTCCTCTATCTACCTGGAGAGGAGAGGGTTACTACTTTAGTTACCTCTCCTCTATCTACCTGGAGAGGGTTACTACTTTAGTTACCTCTCCTCTATCTACCTGGAGAGGGTTACTACTTTAGTTACCTCTCCTCTATCTACCTGGAGAGGGTTACTACTTTAGTTACCTCTCCTCTATCTACCTGGAGAGGGTTACTACTTTAGTTACCTCTCCTCTATCTACCTGGAGAGGAGAGGGTTACTACTTTAGTTACCTCTCCTCTATCTACCTGGAGAGGGTTACTACTTTAGTTACCTCTCCTCTATCTACCTGGAGAGGAGATGGTTACTACTTTAGTTACCTCTCCTCTATCTACCTGGAGAGGGTTACTACTTTAGTTACCTCTCCTCTATCTACCTGGAGAGGGTTACTACTTTAGTTACCTCTCCTCTATCTACCTGGAGAGGGTTACTACTTTAGTTACCTCTCCTCTATCTACCTGGAGAGGGTTACTACTTTAGTTACCTCTCCTCTATCTACCTGGAGAGGGTTACTACTTTAGTTACCTCTCCTCTATCTACCTGGAGAGGGTTACTACTTTAGTTACCTCTCCTCTACCTACCTGGAGAGGGTTACTACTTTAGTTACCTCTCCTCTACCTACCTGGAGAGGAGAGGGTTACTACTTTAGTTACCTCTCCTCTATCTACCTGGAGAGGGTTACTACTTTAGTTACCTCTCCTCTATCTACCTGGAGAGGAGAGGGTTACTACTTTAGTTACCTCTCCTCTATCTACCTGGAGAGGGTTACTACTTTAGTTACCTCTCCTCTACCTACCTGGAGAGGGTTACTACTTTAGTTACCTCTCCTCTATCTACCTGGAGAGGGTTACTACTTTAGTTACCTCTCCTCTATCTACCTGGAGAGGGTTACTACTTTAGTTACCTCTCCTCTATCTACCTGGAGAGGGGTTACTGCTTTAGTTACCTCTCCTCTATCTACCTGGAGAGGGTTACTACTTTAGTTACCTCTCCTCTACCTACCTGGAGAGGGTTACTACTTTAGTTACCTCTCCTCTATCTACCTGGAGAGGGTTACTACTTTAGTTACCTCTCCTCTACCTACCTGGAGAGGGTTACTACTTTAGTTACCTCTCCTCTATCTACCTGGAGAGGGTTACTACTTTAGTTACCTCTCCTCTATCTACCTGGAGAGGGTTACTACTTTAGTTACCTCTCCTCTATCTACCTGGAGAGGGTTACTACTTTAGTTACCTCTCCTCTATCTACCTGGAGAGGAGAGGGTTACTACTTTAGTTACCTCTCCTCTATCTAGAGGAGAGGGTTACTACTTTAGTTACCTCTCCTCTATCTACCTGGAGAGGGAGAGGGTTACTACTTTAGACCTGGAGAGGAGAGGGTTACTACTTTAGTTACCTCTCCTCTATCTACCTGGAGAGGAGAGGGTTACTACTTTAGTTACCTCCTCTATCTACCTGGAGAGGAGAGGGTTACTACTTTAGTTACCTCTCCTCTATCTACCTGGAGAGGGTTACTACTTTAGTTACCTCTCCTCTATCTACCTGGAGAGGGTTACTACTTTAGTTACCTCTCCTCTACCTACCTGGAGAGGGTTACTACTTTAGTTACCTCTCCTCTATCTACCTGGAGAGGAGAGGGTTACTACTTTAGTTACCTCTCCTCTATCTACCTGGAGAGGGTTACTACTTTAGTTACCTCTCCTCTATCTACCTGGAGAGGGTTACTACTTTAGTTACCTCTCCTCTATCTACCTGGAGAGGGTTACTACTTTAGTTACCTCTCCTCTACCTACCTGGAGAGGGTTACTACTTTAGTTACCTCTCCTCTACCTACCTGGAGAGGAGAGGGTTACTACTTTAGTTACCTCTCCTCTATCTACCTGGAGAGGGTTACTACTTTAGTTACCTCTCCTATCTACCTGGAGAGGGTTACTACTTTAGTTACCTCTCCTCTACCTACCTGGAGAGGGTTACTACTTTAGTTACCTCTCCTCTATCTACCTGGAGAGGAGAGGGTTACTACTTTAGTTACCTCTCCTCTATCTACCTGGAGAGGAGAGGGTTACTACTTTAGTTACCTCTCCTCTATCTACCTGGAGAGGGTTACTACTTTAGTTACCTCTCTCTATCTACCTGGAGAGGGTTACTACTTTAGTTACCTCTCCTCTACCTACCTGGAGAGGGTTACTACTTTAGTTACCTCTCCTCTATCTACCTGGAGAGGAGAGGGTTACTACTTTAGTTACCTCTCCTCTACCTACCTGGAGAGGGTTACTACTTTAGTTACCTCTCCTCTATCTACCTGGAGAGGAGAGGGTTACTACTTTAGTTACCTCTCCTCTACCTACCTGGAGAGGAGAGGGTTACTACTTTAGTTACCTCTCCTCTATCTACCTGGAGAGGAGAGGGTTACTACTTTAGTTACCTCTCCTCTATCTACCTGGAGAGGGTTACTACTTTAGTTACCTCTCCTCTATCTACCTGGAGAGGGTTACTACTTTAGTTACCTCTCCTCTACCTACCTGGAGAGGAGAGGGTTACTACTTTAGTTACCTCTCCTCTATCTACCTGGAGAGGGTTACTACTTTAGTTACCTCTCCTATCTACCTGGAGAGGGTTACTACTTTAGTTACCTCTCCTATCTACCTGGAGAGGGTTACTACTTTAGTTACCTCTCCTCTACCTACCTGGAGAGGGTTACTACTTTAGTTACCTCTCCTCTATCTACCTGGAGAGGAGAGGGTTACTACTTTAGTTACCTCTCCTCTATCTAGAGGAGAGGGTTACTACTTTAGTTACCTCTCCTCTATCTACCTGGAGAGGGTTACTACTTTAGTTACCTCTCCTCTACCTACCTGGAGAGGGTTACTACTTTAGTTACCTCTCCTCTATCTACCTGGAGAGGAGAGGGTTACTACTTTAGTTACCTCTCCTCTATCTACCTGGAGAGGGTTACTACTTTAGTTACCCTCCTCTATCTACCTGGAGAGGGTTACTACTTTAGTTACCTCTCCTCTATCTACCTGGAGAGGGTTACTACTTTAGTTACCTCTCCTCTATCTACCTGGAGAGAGGGTTACTACTTTAGTTACCTCTCCTCTATCTACCTGGAGAGGAGAGGGTTACTACTTTAGTTACCTCTCCTCTATCTACCTGGAGAGGGTTACTACTTTAGTTACCTCTCCTCTATCTACCTGGAGAGGAGAGGGTTACTACTTTAGTTACCTCTCCTCTATCTACCTGGAGAGGGTTACTACTTTAGTTACCTCTCCTCTATCTACCTGGAGAGGAGATGGTTACTACTTTAGTTACCTCTCCTCTACTCTTTACCTGGAGAGGAGAGGGTTACTACTTTGGAGAGGTTACCTCTCCTCTATCTACCTGGAGAGGAGAGGGTTACTACTTTAGTTACCTCTCCTCTATCTACCTGGAGAGGAGATGGTTACTACTTTAGTTACCTCTCCTCTATCTACCTGGAGAGGGTTACTACTTTAGTTACCTCTCCTCTATCTACCTGGAGAGGAGATGGTTACTACTTTAGTTACCTCTCCTCTATCTACCTGGAGAGGAGAGGGTTACTACTTTAGTTACCTCTCCTCTATCTACCTGGAGAGGAGAGGGTTACTACTTTAGTTACCTCTCCTCTATCTACCTGGAGAGGAGAGGGTTACTACTTTAGTTACCTCTCCTCTATCTACCTGGAGAGGGTTACTACTTTAGTTACCTCTCCTCTATCTACCTGGAGAGGGTTACTACTTTAGTTACCTCTCCTCTATCTACCTGGAGAGGAGAGGGTTACTACTTTAGTTACCTCTCCTCTACCTACCTGGAGAGGGTTACTACTTTAGTTACCTCTCCTCTATCTACCTGGAGAGGGTTACTACTTTAGTTACCTCTCCTCTACCTACCTGGAGAGGGTTACTACTTTAGTTACCTCTCCTCTACCTACCTGGAGAGGGTTACTACTTTAGTTACCTCTCCTCTATCTACCTGGAGAGGGTTACTACTTTAGTTACCTCTCCTCTATCTACCTGGAGAGGGTTACTACTTTAGTTACCTCTCCTCTATCTACCTGGAGAGGGTTACTCTCCTCCTCTATCTACCTGGAGAGGGTTACTACTTTAGTTACCTCTCCTCTACCTACCTGGAGAGGGTTACTACTTTAGTTACCTCTCCTCTATCTACCTGAGAGGGTTACTACTTTAGTTACCTCTCCTCTATCTCTGGAGAGGGTTACTACTGGGAGGAGAGGGTTTAGTTACCTCTCCTCTATCTACCTGGAGAGGGTTACTACTTTAGTTACCTCTCCTCTATCTACCTGGAGAGGGTTACTACTTTAGTTACCTCTCCTCTATCTACCTGGAGAGGGTTACTACTTTAGTTACCTCTCCTCTATCTACCTGGAGAGGAGAGGGTTACTACTTTAGTTACCTCTCCTCTATCTACCTGGAGAGGGTTACTACTTTAGTTACCTCTCCTCTATCTACCTGGAGAGGGTTACTACTTTAGTTACCTCTCCTCTATCTACCTGGAGAGGGTTACTACTTTAGTTACCTCTCCTCTATCTACCTGGAGGGTTACTACTTTAGTTACCTCTCCTCTATCTACCTGGAGAGGGTTACTACTTTAGTTACCTCTCCTCTATCTACCTGGAGAGGGTTACTACTTTAGTTACCTCTCCTCTATCTACCTGGAGAGGGTTACTACTTTAGTTACCTCTCCTCTATCTACCTGGAGAGGGTTACTACTTTAGTTACCTCTCCTCTATCTACCTGGAGAGGGTTACTACTTTAGTTACTCTCCTCTATCTACCTGGAGAGGGTTACTACTTTAGTTACCTCTCCTCTATCTACCTGGAGAGGGTTACTACTTTAGTTACCTCTCCTCTATCTACCTGGAGAGGGTTACTACTTTAGTTACCTCTCCTCTATCTACCTGGAGAGGAGAGAGGGTTACTACTTTAGTTACCTCTCCTCTACCTACCTGGAGAGGGTTACTACTTTAGTTACCTCTCCTCTATCTACCTGGAGAGGGTTACTACTTTAGTTACCTCTCCTCTATCTACCTGGAGAGGGTTACTACTTTAGTTACCTCTCCTATCTACCTGGAGAGTGTTACTACTTTAGTTACATCTCCTCTATCTACCTGGAGAGGGTTACTACTTTAGTTACCTCTCCTCTACCTACCTGGAGAGGGTTACTACTTTAGTTACCTCTCCTCTATCTACCTGGAGAGGGTTACTACTTTAGTTACCTCTCCTCTATCTACCTGGAGAGGAGAGGGTTACTACTTTAGTTACCTCTCCTCTATCTACCTGGAGAGGAGATGAGGTTGATCAGACATATTTGTAGTTATTAGTCATTTGTCTACTTAAAGGGGCTTTTCAAAATATTCTATTGATCTAGAGTAGTGCACTATATAGGGAATAGGGTGCCATTGGGTCCTCATCTAGAGTAGTGCCATAGGGAATGGGTCCTCATCTAGAGTAGTGCACTATATAGGGAATAGGGTGCCATTGGGTCCTCATCTAGAGTAGTGCACTATATAGGGAATAGGGTTCCATTGGGTCCTGGTCTAGAGTAGTGCACTATATAGGGAATAGGGTTCCATTGGGTCCTGGTCTAGAGTAGTGCACTATATAGGGAATAGGGTGGGTCCTGGTCTAGAGTAGTGCACTATATGGGGAATAGTGTGGGTCCTCATCTAGAGTAGTGCACTATATAGGGAATAGAGTGCCATTGGGTCCTCATCTAGAGTAGTGCACTATATAGGGAATATGGTTCCATTGTGTCCTGGTCTAGAGTAGTGCACTGTATAGGGAATAGGGTGCCATTGGGTCCTCATCTAGAGTAGTGCACTATATAGGGAATAGGGTTCCATTGGGTCCTCATCTAGAGTAGTGCACTATATAGGGAGGGTCCTGGTCTAAAGTAGTGCACTATATAGGGAATAGGGTGCCATTGGGTCCTGGTCTAAAGTAGTGCACTATATAGGGAATAGGGTTCCATTGGGTCCTCATCTAGAGTAGTGCACTATATAGGGAATATGGTTCCATTGTGTCCTGGTCTAGAGTAGTGCACTATATAGAGAACAGGGTGCCATTGGGTCCTGGTTTAGAGTAGTGCACTATATAGGGAATAGAGTGCCATTGGGTCCTCATCTAGAGTAGTGCACTATATAGGGAATAGAGTGCCATTGGGTCCTGGTCTAGAGTAGTGCACTATATAGGGAATAGTGTGGGTCCTGGTCTAGAGTAGTGCACTATATAGGGAACAGGGTGCCATTGGGTCCTCATCTAGAGTAGTGCACTATATAGGGAATAGTGTGGGTCCTGGTCTAAAGTAGTGCACTATATAGGGAATAGGGTGGGTCATGGTATAAAGTAGTGCACTATATAGGGAATAGTGTGGGTCCTGGTCTAAAGTAGTGCACTATATAGGGAATAGGGTGGGTCATGGTATAAAGTAGTGCACTATATAGGGAATAGGGTGGGTCCTGGTCTAGAGTAGTGCACTATATAGGGAATAGGGTGGGTCCTGGTCTAGAGTAGTGCACTATATAGGGAATAGTGTGGGTCCTGGTCTAAAGTAGTGCACTATATAGGGAATAGAGTGGGTCCTGGTCTAAAGTAGTGCACTATATAGGGAATAGAGTGGGTACTGGTCTAGAGTAGTGACCTTTATAGGGAATATGGTGTCATTGGGTCCTGGTCTAGAGAAGTGCACTATATAAGGAATAGGGTGTCATTGGGTGCCGGTCTAGAGAAGTGAACTATATAGGGAATAGGGTGGGGTCCTGATCTAAAGTAGTGCACTATATAGGGAATAGGGTGGGTACTGGTCTAGAGTAGTGTACTATATAGGGAATAGTGTGGTCCATACCAGAGGGACCCAGAAGGCCATGCCCCAGGCCTTGGGTAGCAGCAGGTCCCATCCCGCCCCCCAGGACCCCATCTCTGTGCCCTGGCTCTTCCCAGGCTGCTGCACCAGTAGGACGGGTACTCTACCCTGCAGGGGGGTGGGGAGTCTGGAGCCTGGGACCAGAACGTCACTACGCAGTCCGTTTATTTCCTGTAGACAGAGAGAAGACTGGATATTGGAGACAAACCACATTTCCATACAAAGTTTTTATGCAAGTTACACCGTTTGGAAATAAATCACCACAGGTGTGATACAATTTCACAAAATGTCAACGTAAAAATGTTGCTAAGAGATGTTTATTTTGTTGGTAAAAATGTATTATGTCAGGCCATGATATGCTACGTTGTACTACGACGTGGTAAACCGGGAGAATGTTCCAGAACCTGACAGTGGACTGTTGTCTAGAGAGAATGTTCCAGAACATCTAGAGAGAATGTTCCAGAACCTGACAGTGGACTGTTGTCTAGAGAGAATGTTCCAGAACCTGACAGTGGACTGTTGTCTAGAGAGAATGTTCCAGAACATCTAGAGAGAATGTTCCAGAACCTGTCAGTGAACTGCAGTCTAGAGAGAATGTTCCAGAATATCTAGAGAGAATGCTCCAGAATATCTAGAGAGAATGTTCCAGAACCTGACAGTGAACTGCAGTCTAGAGAGAATGTTCCAGAACCTGACAGTGAACTGTTGTCTAGAGAGAATGTTCCAGAACCTGACAGTGAACTGTTGTCTAGAGAGAATGTTCCAGAACCTGTCAGTGAACTGTTGTCTAGAGAGAATGTTCCAGAACCTGACAGTGAACTGTTGTCTAGAGAGAATGTTCCAGAACCTGTCAGTGAACTGTTGTCTAGAGAGAATGTTCCAGAACCTGACAGTGAACTGTTGTCTAGAGAGAATGTTCCAGAACCTGACAGTGAACTGTTGTCTAGAGAATGTTCCAGAACCTGACAGTGAACTGTTGTCTAGAGAGAATGTTCCAGAACCTGTCAGTGAACTGTTGTCTAGAGAGAATGTTCCAGAACCTGACAGTGAACTGTTGTCTAGAGAGAATGTTCCAGAACCTGTCAGTGAACTGTTGTCTAGAGAGAATGTTCCAGAACCTGACAGTGAACTGTTGTCTAGAGAGAATGTTCCAGAACCTGACAGTGAACTGTTGTCTAGAGAGAATGTTCCAGAACCTGACAGTGAACTGTTGTCTAGAGAGAATGTTCCAGAACCTGTCAGTGAACTGTTGTCTAGAGAGAATGTTCCAGAACCTGACAGTGAACTGTTGTCTAGAGAGAATGCTCCAGAACCTGACAGGAAACAGTTTCTGTGAATGCTCCAGAACATCTAGGGAGAATGCTCCAGAACATCTAGGGAGAATGCTCCAGAACCTGACAGTGAACTGTTGTCTAGAGAGAATGCTCCAGAACCTGACAGTGAACTGTTGTCTAGAGAGAATGCTCCAGAACCTGACAGGAAACAGTTTCTGTGAATGCTCCAGAACCTGACAGGAAACAGTTTCTGTGAATGCTCCAGAACATCTAGGGAGAATGCTCCAGAACATCTAGGGAGAATGCTCCAGAACATCTAGGGAGAATGCTCCAGAACATCTAGGGAGAATGCTCCAGAACATCTAGGGAGAATGCTCCAGAACATCTAGGGAGAATGCTCCAGAACATCTAGGGAGACTGCTCCAGAACATCTAGGGAGACTGCTCCAGAACATCTAGGGAGAATGCTCCAGAACCCGACAGGAAACAGTTTCTGTGAATGCTCCAGAACCCGACAGGAAACAGTTTCTGTGAACGCTCCAGAACACGACAGGAAACAGTTTCTGTGAACGCTCCAGAACCCGACAGGAAACAGTTTCTGTGAATGCGATGGTAACCCATCTAACTTGTATTGTTAATATATTAGGGAATGAAACAACAGATGGTGTGTTTATGTGCGCTACGTCATCACACACACAGACTTTAACCTGCAACAAGTCAATGTGATGGTAACCCATCTGGCGGGAAGATGTGCACATTGTTTTTAAATGCTGACTGTTTTATATTCACATGAAAATCTGTCCCCAATTGGATAGAAACCTGGGTACAAACGCAGTCAAAGATTCAATCAAACAGCAGCGTGGATTCCTGAAGAACAATCAAACACGAGGAAAACATATTGGTCTGTTCTTCCTGGGTTGAGTCTCCAGGAGGACACACATTTAGTGACTCTTCTTCTTGGGTTGAGTTTCCAGGAGGAAATTTAGTGACTCTTCTTCCTGTGGGACATACCCTGGGTAGAGTCTTCATACATTTAGTAATGATATATTAACAGACATGGCGCTATGGTTCAGTACCTGGTCTGTCATCTTGTGTGTGACGTTGTCGCGGACAGACCGGTCCCACAGGGAACTCTGGCTGAGGGGTTCAGGGATCCCCTTCAACATCAGTTCCCTCCTCCTCTCCTCTTTCACTCCTGAAACAACAGAGGACATAGTGCCGTATGACCAGGTACTCAGGAGAGTCACCAAACTGTGTTGAGTAGGCCAGAGGAAGCACACAAGAGTTGGCAACATCTACAGCTTCACCGAGTAGCTCTATAGGGCCTACGTCCACTAAATCAGGAAGTGGGTGATGCAACCCCAGCCAGGTACTAAAAGGTCAATAAGGAAGTGGGTGATGCAACCCCCAGCCAGGTACTAAAAGGTCAATAAGGAAGTAGGTGATGCAACCCCCAGCCAGGTACTAAAAGGTCAATAAGGAAGTAGGTGATGCAACCCCCAGCCAGGTACTAAAAGGTCAATAAGGAAGTAGGTGATGCAACCCCCAGCCAGGTACTAAAGGTATATAAGGAAGTGGGTGATGCAACCCCCAGCCAGGTACTAAAAGGTCAATAAGGAAGTAGGTGATGCAACCCCCAGCCAGCTACTAAAAGGTCAATCAGGAAGTGGGTGATGCAACCCCCAGCCAGCTACTAAAAGGTCAATCAGGAAGTGGGTGATGCAACCCCCAGCCAGGTACTAAAAGGTCAATAAGGAAGTAGGTGATGCAACCCCCAGCCAGGTACTAAAAAGGTCAATAAGGAAGTGGGTGATGCAACCCCCAGCCAGGTACTAAAGGTATATAAGGAAGTGGGTGTGAACTTCTGAGGGGCGTGGTCTGAGCACAGGGTCCTGCCAGGATTCGAACCTGGGACATCTGCATGGATGAGCAGAGGCTCCCCAGGAGCACAGGACCAGAGAATGACCCACAGAACCTCCCTACCCACAAAGCCTCAGGACCTATCACCATCACAAACACAGGGTCCTGCCAGGATTGAACCTGGTACATCTGCATAGACGAGCAGAGACTCCCCAGGAGCACAGGACCAGAGAATGACCCACAGAACCTCCCTACCCACAAAGCCTCAGGACCTATCACCATCACAGGGTCCTGTTCAGCAGGGAACAAATCTATGACATTTTCTTGGATGCGTTCTCATTTGAATATTAGGTAGTCGGCTACGTCACAGTTTCACTCTGATTGAAAAGGTTGTGTTCTGAACATGGCCCAGGTAGAATCACCCTAAAGGAGAACTAATGTAAACTATATCGGACATGTCTGAACCACCCCCACCCTGTCTCCTGGCTCAGGGGTTACCATGGCTACTGGCTCAGAGGTTACCATGGCTACTGGCTCAGAGGTTACCATGGAATCACCCTAAAGGAGAACTAATGATGTAATGTAAACTATATCGGACCTGTCTGAACCACCCCCCACCCTGTCTCCTGGCTCAGGGGTTACCATGGCTACCGGTCAGGGGTTACCATGGCAGGGGTTACTACCGGCTCAGGGGTTACCATGGCTACCGGCTCAGGGGTTACCATGGCTACTGGCTCAGGGGTTACCATGGCTACTGGCTCAGAGGTTACCTTGTGCCTTCCTGATGTCGGACACGGCCTTGCTTCTCTTGTTTGGTAAGGTCAATCTGGGGTCATCCACCGTCAGACCCAGAACTGAGCCGGCTGGGACCTCCGCTGTGGAGTACACACCTGAGGGGAGGAGACAGGACAGACATGAGGTACGCTTTGGAGGGGAGGGGAGGTACGCTTTGGAGGAGAGACAGACCAGACATGAGGTACGCTTTGGAGGAGAGACAGACCAGACATGAGGTACGCTTTGGAGGGGAGACAGGACAAACATGAGGTACGCTTTGGAGGGGAGACAGGACAGACATGAGGGTACGCTTTGGTGGGGAGACAGGACAGACATGAGGTACGCTTTGGTGGAGAGACAGGACAGACATGAGGCACGCTTTGGAGGAGAGACAGGACAGACATGAGAGAGACAGGACGCTTTGGTTGGGGAGACAGGACAGACATGAGGTACGCTTTGGAGGAGAGAGGACAGGACAGACATGAGGTACGCTTTGGAGGAGAGACAGGACAGACATGAGGTACGCTTTGGAGGAGAGACAGGACAGACAGGACAGACATGAGGACATACGCTTTGGAGGAGAGGAGAGACAGGACATACATGAGGTGTCTCCAGGAACAGGGTTGGAGGAGAGGAAAGACAGGACATAAGTTTAAAAACCTACAGGAGGGTGTCTCTCCAGGAACAGGGTTGGAGTTTAAACCTACAGGAGGGTTTCTCTCCAGGAACAGGGTTGGAGTTTAAACCTACAGGAGGGTCTCGCTCCAGGAACAGGGTTGAGAGCCCTGATCTAATCTAATGAATGTAGGTAATGAATGAGGAATGTAGTTGTGAGGAACTCACCTCTGAGCATGTTGAAGACACCAGCTTGTTGTTGAAGAAGAGACATGTTACAGTCGTCTCTGCAGTGATCTGGCCACCAGAAGGGGGATGGTCTGGATTTACCTGGAGCCTGGAATAAAGATAAAACACCTGACTAACACCTTACACTGGAACAAACAGGATGTAGTCTCTAGATAAAACACCTGACTAATACCTTACACTGGAACAAACAGGATGTAGTCTCTAGATAAAACACCTTATACTGGAACAAACAGGATGTAGTCTCTAGATAAAACACCTGACTAACACCTTATACTGGAACAAACAGGATGTAGTCTCTAGATAAAACACCTGACTAACACCTTACACTGGAACAAACAGGATGTGGTCTCTAGATAAAACACCTGACTAATACCTTACACTGGAACAAACAGGATGTAGTCTCTAGATAAAACACCTTATACTGGAACAAACAGGATGTAGTCTCTAGATAAAACACCTTACACTGGAACAAACAGGATGTAGTCTCTAGATAAAACACCTTATACTGGAACAAACAGGATGTAGTATCTAGATAAAACACCTTACACTGGAACAAACAGGATGTAGTCTCTAGATAAAACACCTTATACTGGAACAAACAGGATGTAGTCTCTAGATAAAACACCTGACTAACACCTTACACTGGAACAAACAGGATGTAGTCTCTAGATAAAACACCTTACACTGGAACAAACAGGATGTAGTCTCTAGATAAAACACCTTATACTGGAACAAACAGGATGTAGTCTCTAGATAAAACACCTGACTAACACCTTACACTGGAACAAACAGGATGTAGTCTCTAGATAAAACACCTTACACTGGAACAAACAGGATGTAGTCTCTAGATAAAACACCTGACTAATACCTTATACTGGAACAAACAGGATGTCGTCTCTAGAGAAAACACCTTACACTGGAACAAACAGGATGTAGTCTCTAGATAAAACACCTTATACTGGAACAAACAGGATGTAGTCTCTAGATAAAACACCTTACACTGGAACAAACAGGATGTAGTCTCTAGATAAAACACCTTATACTGGAACAAACAGGATGTAGTCTCTAGATAAAACACCTTATACTGGAACAAACAGGATGTAGTCTCTAGATAAAACACCTGACTAACACCTTACACTGGAACAAACAGGATGTAGTCTCTAGATAAAACACCTTATACTGGAACAAACAGGATGTCGTCTCTAGAGAAAACACCTTACACTGGAACAAACAGGATGTAGTCTCTAGATAAAACACCTTACACTGGAACAAACAGGATGTAGTCTCTAGATAAAACACCTTACACTGGAACAAACAGGATGTAGTCTCTAGATAAAACACCTGACTAACACCTTACACTGGAACAAACAGGATGTAGTCTCTAGATAAAACACCTTACACTGGAACAAACAGGATGTAGTCTCTAGATAAAACACCTTATACTTATACTGGAACAAACAGGATGTCGTCTCTAGATAAAACACCTGACTAATACCTTACACTGGAACAAACAGGATGTCGTCTCTAGATAAAACACCTGACTAATACCTTACACTGGAACAAACAGGATGTAGTCTCTAGATAAAACACCTGACTAACACCTTACACTGGAACAAACAGGATGTGGTCTCTAGATAAAACACCTGACTAACACCTTACACTGGAACGACAGGATGTGGTCTCTAGATAAAACACCTTACTAATACCTTACACTGGAACAAACAGGATGTAGTCTCTAGATAAAACACCTTACACTGGAACAAACAGGATGTAGTCTCTAGATAAAACACCTTATACTGGAACAAACAGGATGTAGTATCTAGATAAAACACCTTACACTGGAACAAACAGGATGTAGTCTCTAGATAAAACACCTTATACTGGAACAAACAGGATGTAGTCTCTAGATAAAACACCTGACTAACACCTTACACTGGAACAAACAGGATGTGGTCTCTAGATAAAACACCTTACACTGGAACAAACAGGATGTAGTCTCTAGATAAAACACCTTACACTGGAACAAACAGGATGTAGTCTCTAGATAAAACACCTGACTAACACCTTACACTGGAACAAACAGGATGTGGTCTCTAGATAAAACACCTGAATAACACCTTACACTGGAACAAACAGGATGTAGTCTCTAGATAAAACACCTTACACTGGAACAAACAGGATGTAGTCTCTAGATAAAACACCTTACACTGGAACAAACAGGATGTAGTCTCTAGATAAAACACCTTACACTGGAACAAACAGGATGTAGTATCTAGATAAAACACCTGACTAACACCTTACACTGGAACAAACAGGATGTAGTCTCTAGATACAAAACACCTTTACACTGGAACAAACAGGATGTAGTCTCTAGATATCTGAAACACCTTACACTGGAACAAACAGGATGTAGTCTCTAGATAAAACACCTTTAACACCTGGCACTGGAACAAACAGGATGTAGTCTAGATAAAACACCTTACACTAGAACAAACAGGATAAAAACTCTAGATAAATCATCCCAGGTGATTAGCTGGCCTCCAGACAAATCATCCCAGGTCCAGAGGTTAGCTGGCCTCCAGACACATCATCCCAGGTGATTAGCTGGCCTCCAGACAAATCATCCCAGGTGATTAGCTGGCCTCCAGACACATCATCCCAGGTGATTAGCTGGCCTCCAGACACATCATCCCAGGTGATTAGCTGGCCTCCAGACACATCATCCCAGGTGATTAGCTGGACACATCATCTCCAGATTAGCTGGCCACATCATCCCAGGTGATTAGCTGGCCTCCAGACACATCATCCCAGGTGATTAGCTGGCCTCCAGACACATCATCCCCAGGTGATTAGCTGGCCTCCAGACACACATCCATCATCCCAGGTGATTAGCTGGCCTCCAGACACATCATCCCAGGTGATTAGCTGGCCTCCAGACACATCATCCCAGGTGATTAGCTGGCCTAGACACTCATCCCAGGTGATTAGCTGGCCTCCAGACACATCATCCCAGGTGATTATTGGCCTCCAGACACACTCATCCCAGGGTGATTAGCTGGCCTCCCAGGACATCATCCCAGGTGATTAGCTACCTCCATTTTCATCATCCCAGGTGATTAGCTGGCCTCCAGACACATCATCCTCAGGTGATTAGCTGGCCTCCAGACACATCATCCAGGTGATTAGCTGGCCTCCAGTAGGACACATCATCCCAGGTGATTAGCTGGCCTCCAGACAAATCATCCCAGGTGATTAGCTGGCCTCCAGACAAATCATCCCAGGTGATTAGCTGGCCTCCAGACAAATCATCCCAGGTGATTAGCTGGCCTCCAGACAAATCATCCCAGGTGATAGGATATTAGCTGGTCCCTAGATAAATCATCCCAGGTGATTAGCTGGCCTCTAGATAAATCATCCCAGGTTCTTACATCACAGTGTGTGGCAGGGGCCAGGGTTTCAGTCAGAACGGAATGTGATAGAGGTCCAATCAGACGATACCGCACCATCTCCATGGTGAGGTCACTGCAAAACAGTAAACAACAACATTCAGGAAGTCGACATGGTTGAGAATAAAGGGAGGGGTTTTATAAAGGGAGGGGTTTATTAAAGGGAGGGGTTTATAAAGGGAGGGGTTTATAAAGGGAGGGTTTTATAAAGGGAGGGGTTTATAAAGGGAGGAGGTTTTATAAAGGGAGGGGTTTATAAAGGGAGGG
>NW_027038795.1:0-10000 GCF_034236695.1 Oncorhynchus nerka
AACGCCCTTTTTAAAAAGCCACATTGTGGGCTGTCCAGCGCTGCTCTATGAGTTGAATCCCTGCCTAAAGATTTATTAGTGTCCTGTCAACACAACCGCAGTAAACAATGAACAGACATGACCAAACAGCCTGCAGCTGATACCAGTCACTCTACTGGTATTTCAGATACATGTCTTCATTCTGTTGACGGGGACTCAACACTAAGCAGCGTTTAGACCTACTGCAACATTCCATCCCCTCCGTTCACTTCAGTAGTATGTGGCCGTGTGTCCCAAACGGCACCCTACTCCCCCTACATAGTGCACTACATTTTGACCAGAGCCCTATGGTGAGCCGTGTATAGGGAATAGGTTGGCATTTGGGCCGCAGTCTGTTTACTTCTCCCATTTCCTCCTCCTCCTCCTAACTGTGTTTGGTTGTGACCTCCCGTTGCAGCATCACCATGGGACAGCTGTACGAGAAGGAGAAGGACGAGGACGGGTTTTTATACGTGGCGTACAGTGGAGAGAACACCTTCGGTGTCTAGACCCGCCGTCGTCTTCGTCATCATAAGCCTTACTTACGACAGAATACAACACCCACCACCCTAACTCACACCCCACCCCTGGGAGAAGCCCTGGGAAACCCCAGAGAAAAGAAGTGAAATAAATAGATGAAGAGAGTGGATCAGTTGAGTGAGAACCATCATGATGTGTGTCACCAGTCTGTCTAATCTATTCCTGCACATGTTTTGTATCGATGCTGTACACATTCATTTATTAATATGTTTATTATTATTATTATTATTATTATTATTATTATTATGATGTTATGTGTAGTGATACAAATTGGAATGACTGTTTTGGTTTTGTCTGACGTTTTGTGCTTTACAGTTTAGGAGCTTTTGAGTTTGTTTGTTTGTTTCATTCGTGAAATAATATTTTTTGTTTTGCTTTTGAAGTTTCACTTTTAGTTTGGCTTTTATCCTTGAAGATTTATATTTCAAATAATTTTAACTATTTGAACGGTAAGGTAGCTGGATGACCTAACCAATAAAAAAATGTGAATGATCCTTGTGTTTTTATTGACTTTATACCAGGGTCCTTCCTCTTCGGTCCTGGAGAACAACTGTTCTGATCCAGTTCATATAGTAACAGACTGTTACTACAGCATTATACCAGTTCATATAGTAACAGACTGTTACTACAGCATTATACCAGTTCATATAGTAACAGACTGTTACTACAGCATTATACCAGTTCATAAAGTAACAGACTGTTACTACAGCATTATACCAGTTCATATAGTAACAGACTGTTACTACAGCATTATACCAGTTCATATAGTAACAGACTGTTACTACAGCATTATACCAGTTCATAAAGTAACAGACTGTTACTACAGCATTATACCAGTTCATATAGTAACAGACTGTTACTACAGCATTATACCAGTTCATAAAGTAACAGACTGTTACTACAGCATTATACCAGTTCATAAAGTAACAGACTGTTACTACAGCATTATACCAGTTCATAAAGTAACAGACTGTTACTACAGCATTATACCAGTTCATATAGTAACAGACTGTTACTACAGCATTATACCAGTTCATATAGTAACAGACGTATTATAGCATTATACCAGTTCATAAAGTAACAGACTGTTACTACAGCATTATACCAGTTCATAAAGTAACAGACTGTTACTACAGCATTATACCAGTTCATAAAGTAACAGACTGTTACTACAGCATTATACCAGTTCATAAAGTAACAGACTGTTACTACAGCATTATACCAGTTCATAAAGTAACAGACTGTTACTACAGCATTATACCAGTTCATAAAGTAACAGACTGTTACTACAGCATTATACCAGTTCATATAGTAACAGACTGTTACTACAGCATTATACCAGTTCATAAAGTAACAGACTGTTACTACAGCATTATACCAGTTCATAAAGTAACAGACTGTTACTACAGCATTATACCAGTTCATATAGTAACAGACTGTTACTACAGCATTATACCAGTTCATAAAGTAACAGACTGTTACTACAGTATTATACCAGTTCATAAAGTAACAGACTGTTATTACAGTGTTATACCAGTTCATAAAGTAACAGACGTATTACAGCATTATACCAGTTCAGAAAGTAACAGACTGTTACTACAGCATTATACCAGTTCATAAAGTAACAGACTGTTACTACAGCATTATACCAGTTCATAAAGTAACAGACTGTTACTACAGTATTATACCAGTTCATAAAGTAACAGACTGTTACTACAGTATTATACCAGTTCATAAAGTAACAGACTGTTACTACAGCATTATACCAGTTCATAAAGTAACAGACTGTTACTACAGCATTATACCAGTTCATATAGTAACAGACTGTTACTACAGCATTATACCAGTTCATAAAGTAACAGACTGTTACTACAGCATTATACCAGTTCATATAGTAACAGACTGTTACTACAGTATTATACCAGTTCATATAGTAACAGACTGTTACTACAGCATTATACCAGTTCATAAAGTAACAGACTGTTACTACAGCATTATACCAGTTCATAAAGTAACAGACTGTTACTACAGCATTATACCAGTTCATAAAGTAACAGACTGTTACTACAGCATTATACCAGTTCATAAAGTAACAGACTGTTACTACAGCATTATACCAGTTCATAAAGTAACAGACTGTTACTACAGCATTATACCAGTTCATATAGTAACAGACTGTTACTACAGCATTATACCAGTTCATATAGTAACAGACTGTTACTACAGCATTATACCAGTTCATATAGTAACAGACTGTTACTACAGCATTATACCAGTTCATATAGTAACAGACTGTTACTACAGCATTATACCAGTTCATATAGTAACAGACTGTTACTACAGCATTATACCAGTTCATATAGTAACAGACTGTTACTACAGTATTATACCAGTTCATATAGTAACAGACTGTTACTACAGCATTATACCAGTTCATAAAGTAACAGACTGTTATTACAGTGTTATACCAGTTCATATAGTAACAGACTGTTACTACAGCATTATACCAGTTCATAAAGTAACAGACTGTTACTACAGCATTATACCAGTTCATAAAGTAACAGACTGTTACTACAGCATTATACCAGTTCATATAGTAACAGACTGTTACTACAGCATCATACCAGTTCATATAGTAACAGACTTACTACAGCATTATACCAGTTCATAAAGTAACAGACTGTTACTACAGCATTATACCAGTTCATATAGTAACAGACTGTTACTACAGCATTATACCAGTTCATATAGTAACAGACTTACTACAGCATTATACCAGTTCATAAAGTAACAGACTGTTACTACAGCATTATACCAGTTCATATAGTAACAGACTGTTACTACAGCATCATACCAGTTCATATAGTAACAGACTTACTACAGCATTATACCAGTTCATATAGTAACAGACTGTTACTACAGCATTATACCAGTTCATATAGTAACAGACTGTTACTACAGCATTATACCAGTTCATATAGTAACAGACTGTTACTACAGCATTATACCAGTTCATAAAGTAACAGACTGTTACTACAGTATTATACCAGTTCATATAGTAACAGACTGTTACTACAGCATTATACCAGTTCATAAAGTAACAGACTGTTACTACAGTATTATACCAGTTCATATAGTAACAGACTGTTACTACAGCATTATACCAGTTCATATAGTAACAGACTGTTATTACAGTGTTATACCAGTTCATAAAGTAACAAACGTATTACAGCATTATACCAGTTCATATAGTAACAGACTGTTACTACAGCATTATACCAGTTCATATAGTAACAGACTGTTACTACAGCATTATACCAGTTCATATAGTAACAGACTGTTACTACAGCATTATACCAGTTCATATAGTAACAGACTGTTACTACAGCATTATACCAGTTCATAATAACAATGACATGTCTAGGAAGTTAGTTCCGTTTTGCTCCAGTAGATGGCATCAGTCAGTTTTGATGCGATCGATGAGAGGGATTTGAAATGGCGTGTGACAGAGGGAGTCATAAGTGGAGTCACTGAGTGGACAAATCATTAGGAACATTTCACGGTCAACAGTTTTCCATGCGTCTCAACAATTGTCCACCACCCAACGGACATCCAGCCAACTTGGGGGTGGCAGGTAGCCTAGTGGTTAGAGCGTTGGACTAGTAACCAGCAGGTAGCCTAGTGGTTAGAGTGTTGGACTAGTAACCAGCAGGTAGCCTAGTGGTTAGAGTGTTGGACTAGTAACCAGCAGGTAGCCTAGTGGTTAGAGCATTGGACTAGTAACCAGCAGGTAGCCTAGTGGTTAGAGTGTTGGACTAGTAACCAGCAGGTAGCCTAGTGGTTAGAGTGTTGGACTAGTAACCAGCAGGTAGCCTAGTGGTTAGGATGTTGGACTAGTAACCAGCAGGTAGCCTAGTGGTTAGAGTGTTGGACTAGTAACCAGCAGGTAGCCTAGTGGTTAGAGTGTTGGACTAGTAACCAGCAGGTAACCTAGTGGTTAGAGTGTTGGACTAGTAACCAGCAGGTAGCCTAGTGGTTAGAGAGTTGGACTAGTAACCAAAAGGTTGCTGGATCGAATCCCCGAGCTGACAAGGTAACAATCTGTCATTCTGTCCCTGAAAAAGGCAGTTAACCCACTGTTCCCCGGTCATTATAAATAAGATTTTGTTCTTCACTGACTTGCCTAGTTAAATAAATAAAAGAAAACTTGACACAAGTGTCAAGCATCGCTGTGGAACACATGAGACTCTTTGTGGAGTCCATGCCTTGACTAACTGAGGCTGTTCTGAGGGACAAAAGGGAGACTCAATATTACATAGGTGTTCCTCATTTTTGGGGAACTCAATGTACATTCTCAGCACATTAAGAATGCTGAAATGAATATCAGAGAATTCTTCAGAGTACTTGATTTATTTAAACAGCTGCAGATTGAGAACATGTACACAACCCATTCATATCTATATCAGTAGAATAGACCTAGTTATAACCCATTAATATATATATCAGTATAGTAGAATAGACCTAGCTACAACCCATTAATATCTATATCAGTAGAATAGACCTAGTTACAACCCATTAATATCTATATCAGTAGAATAGACCTAGTTACAACCCATTAATATCTATATCAGTATAGTAGAATAGACCTAGTTACAACCCATTAATATCTATATCAGTAGAATAGACCTAGTTACAACCCATTAATATCTATATCAGTATAGTAGAATAGACCTAGTTACAACCCATTAATATATATATCAGTAGAATAGACCTAGTTACAACCCATTAATATCTATATCAGTATAGTAGAATAGACCTAGTTACAACCCATTAATATATATATCAGTAGAATAGACCTAGTTACAACCCATTAATATCTATATCAGTATAGTAGAATAGACCTAGTTACAACCCATTAATATCTATATCAGTAGAATAGACCTAGTTACAACCCATTAATATCTATATCAGTAGAATAGACCTAGTTACAACCCATTAATATCTATATCAGTATAGTAGAATAGACCTAGTTACAACCCATTAATATCTATATCAGTAGAATAGACCTAGTTACAACCCATTAATATATATATCAGTAGAATAGACCTAGTTACAACCCATTAATATCTATATCAGTATAGTAGAATAGACCTAGTTACAACCCATTAATATCTACATCAGTAGAATAGACCTAGTTACAACCCATTAATATCTATATCAGTAGAATAGACCTAGTTACAACCCATTAATATCTATATCAGTATAGTAGAATAGACCTAGTTACAACCCATTAATATATATATCAGTAGAATAGACCTAGTTACAACCCATTAATATATATATCAGTATAGTAGAATAGACCTAGTTACAACCCATTAATATATATATCAGTAGAATAGACCTAGTTACAACCCATTAATATATATATCAGTATAGTAGAATAGACCTAGTTACAACCCATTAATATATATATCAGTATAGTAGAATAGACCTAGTTACAACCCATTAATATATATATCAGTATAGTAGAATAGACCTAGTTACAACCCATTAATATCTATATCAGTATAGTAGAATAGACCTAGTTACAACCCATTAATATCTATATCAGTAGAATAGACCTAGTTACAACCCATTAATATCTATATCAGTATAGTAGAATAGACCTAGTTACAACCCATTAATATCTATATCAGTATAGTAGAATAGACCTAGTTACAACCCATTAATATCTATATCAGTATAGTAGAATAGACCTAGTTACAACCCATTAATATCTACATCAGTAGAATAGACCTAGTTACAACCCATTAATATCTATATCAGTAGAATAGACCTAGTTACAACCCATTAATATCTATATCAGTATAGTAGAATAGACCTAGTTACAACCCATTAATATATATATCAGTAGAATAGACCTGTTACAACCCATTAATATATATATCAGTATAGTAGAATAGACCTAGTTACAATCATTAATATATATATCAGTAGAATAGACCTAGTTACAACCCATTAATATATATATCAGTATAGTAGAATAGACCTAGTTACAACCCATTAATATATATATCAGTATAGTAGAATAGACCTAGTTACAACCCATTAATATATATATCAGTATAGTAGAATAGACCTAGTCACAACCCATTAATATCTATATCAGTAGAATAGACCTAGTTACAACCCATTAATATATATATCAGTATAGTAGAATAGACCTAGTTACAACCCATTAATATATATATCAGTAGAATAGACCTAGTTACAACCCATTAATATCTATATCAGTAGAGTAGAATAGACCTAGTTACAACCCATTAATATCTATATCAGTATAGTAGAATAGACATAGTTACAACCCATTAATATCTATATCAGTAGAGTAGACCTAGTTACAACCCATTAATATCTATATCAGTATAGTAGAATAGACCTAGTTACAACCCATTAATATCTATATCAGTATAGTAGAATAGACCTAGTTACAACCCATTAATATCTATATCAGTATAGTAGAATATACCTAGTTACAACCCATTAATATCTATATCAGTATAGTAGAATAGACCTAGTTACAACCCATTAATATATATATCAGTAGAATAGACCTAGTTACAACCCATTAATATATATATCAGTATAGTAGAATAGACCTAGTTACAACCCATTAATATCTATATCAGTAGAATAGACCTAGTTACAACCCATTAATATATATATCAGTATAGTAGAATAGACCTAGTTACAACCCATTAATATATATATCAGTAGAATAGACCTAGTTACAACCCATTAATATCTATATCAGTATAGTAGAATAGACCTAGTTACAACCCATTAATATCTATATCAGTATAGTAGAATAGACCTAGTTATACAACCCATTAATATCTATATCAGTAGAGTAGAATAGACCTAGTTACAACCCATTAATATCTATATCAGTAGAATAGACCTAGTTACAACCCATTAATATATATATCAGTAGAATAGACCTAGTTACAACCCATTAATATATATATCAGTAGAATAGACCTAGTTATAACTCATTAATATATACATCAGTATAGTAGAATAGACCTAGTTACAACCCATTAATATATACATCAGTATAGTAGAATAGACCTAGTTACAACCCATTAATATATATATCAGTAGAATAGACCTAGTTACAACCCATTAATATCTATATCAGTAGAATAGACCTAGTTACAACCCATTAATATCTATATCAGTAGAATAGACCTAGTTACAACCCATTAATATCTATATCAGTATAGTAGAATAGACCTAGTTACAACCCATTAATATCTATATCAGTAGAATAGACCTAGTTACAACCCATTAATATCTATATCAGTATAGTAGAATAGACCTAGTTACAACCCATTAATATCTATATCAGTATAGTAGAATAGACCTAGTTACAACCCATTAATATCTATATCAGTATAGTAGAATAGACCTAGTTACAACCCATTAATATCTATATCAGTATAGTAGAATAGACCTAGTTACAACCCATTAATATCTATATCAGTAGAATAGACCTAGTTACAACCCATTAATATCTATATCAGTAGAATAGACCTAGTTACAACCCATTAATATCTATATCAGTAGAATAGACCTAGTTACAACCCATTAATATCTATATCAGTATAGTAGAATAGACCTAGTTACAACCCATTAATATCTATATCAGTAGAATAGACCTAGTTACAACCCATTAATATCTATATCAGTATAGTAGAATAGACCTAGTTACAACCCATTAATATATATATCAGTAGAATAGACCTAGTTACAACCCATTAATATCTATATCAGTATAGTAGAATAGACCTAGTTACAACCCATTAATATATATATCAGTAGAATAGACCTAGTTACAACCCATTAATATCTATATCAGTATAGTAGAATAGACCTAGTTACAACCCATTAATATCTATATCAGTAGAATAGACCTAGTTACAACCCATTAATATCTATATCAGTAGAATAGACCTAGTTACAACCCATTAATATCTATATCAGTATAGTAGAATAGACCTAGTTACAACCCATTAATATCTATATCAGTAGAATAGACCTAGTTACAACCCATTAATATATATATCAGTAGAATAGACCTAGTTACAACCCATTAATATCTATATCAGTATAGTAGAATAGACCTAGTTACAACCCATTAATATCTACATCAGTAGAATAGACCTAGTTACAACCCATTAATATCTATATCAGTAGAATAGACCTAGTTACAACCCATTAATATCTATATCAGTATAGTAGAATAGACCTAGTTACAACCCATTAATATATATATCAGTAGAATAGACCTAGTTACAACCCATTAATATATATATCAGTATAGTAGAATAGACCTAGTTACAACCCATTAATATATATATCAGTAGAATAGACCTAGTTACAACCCATTAATATATATATCAGTATAGTAGAATAGACCTAGTTACAACCCATTAATATATATATCAGTATAGTAGAATAGACCTAGTTACAACCCATTAATATATATATCAGTATAGTAGAATAGACCTAGTTACAACCCATTAATATCTATATCAGTATAGTAGAATAGACCTAGTTACAACCCATTAATATCTATATCAGTAGAATAGACCTAGTTACAACCCATTAATATCTATATCAGTATAGTAGAATAGACCTAGTTACAACCCATTAATATCTATATCAGTATAGTAGAATAGACCTAGTTACAACCCATTAATATCTATATCAGTATAGTAGAATAGACCTAGTTACAACCCATTAATATCTACATCAGTAGAATAGACCTAGTTACAACCCATTAATATCTATATCAGTAGAATAGACCTAGTTACAACCCATTAATATCTATATCAGTATAGTAGAATAGACCTAGTTACAACCCATTAATATATATATCAGTAGAATAGACCTAGTTACAACCCATTAATATATATATCAGTATAGTAGAATAGACCTAGTTACAACCCATTAATATATATATCAGTAGAATAGACCTAGTTACAACCCATTAATATATATATCAGTATAGTAGAATAGACCTAGTTACAACCCATTAATATATATATCAGTATAGTAGAATAGACCTAGTTACAACCCATTAATATATATATCAGTATAGTAGAATAGACCTAGTCACAACCCATTAATATCTATATCAGTAGAATAGACCTAGTTACAACCCATTAATATATATATCAGTATAGTAGAATAGACCTAGTTACAACCCATTAATATATATATCAGTAGAATAGACCTAGTTACAACCCATTAATATCTATATCAGTAGAGTAGAATAGACCTAGTTACAACCCATTAATATCTATATCAGTATAGTAGAATAGACATAGTTACAACCCATTAATATCTATATCAGTAGAGTAGACCTAGTTACAAC
>NW_027038795.1:15000-27500 GCF_034236695.1 Oncorhynchus nerka
TAGACCTAGTTACAACCCATTAATATCTATATCAGTAGAATAGACCTAGTTACAACCCATTAATATCTATATCAGTAGAATAGACCTAGTTACAACCCATTAATATCTATATCAGTAGAATAGACCTAGTTACAACCCATCAATATCTATATCAGTAGAATAGACCTAGTTACAACCCATTAATATCTATATCAGTAGAATAGACCTAGTTACAACCCATTAATATCTATATCAGTATAGTAGAATAGACCTAGTTACAACCCATTAATATCTATATCAGTAGAATAGACCTAGTTACAACCCATCAATATCTATATCAGTATAGTAGAATAGACCTAGTTACAACCCATTAATATCTATATCAGTAGAATAGACCTAGTTACAACCCATCAATATCTATATCAGTATAGTAGAATAGACCTAGTTACAACCCATTAATATCTATATCAGTAGAATAGACCTAGTTACAACCCATTAATATCTATATCAGTAGAATAGACCTAGTTACAACCCATTAATATCTATATCAGTAGAATAGACCTAGTTACAACCCATCAATATCTATATCAGTAGAATAGACCTAGTTACAACCCATTAATATCTATATCAGTAGAATAGACCTAGTTACAACCCATTAATATCTATATCAGTAGAATAGACCTAGTTACAACCCATTAATATCTATATCAGTAGAATAGACCTAGTTACAACCCATCAATATCTATATCAGTAGAATAGACCTAGTTACAACCCATTAATATCTATATCAGTAGAATAGACCTAGTTACAACCCATCAATATCTATATCAGTATAGTAGAATAGACCTAGTTACAACCCATTAATATCTATATCAGTAGAATAGACCTAGTTACAACCCATCAATATCTATATCAGTAGAATAGACCTAGTTACAACCCATTAATATCTATATCAGTAGAATAGACCTAGTTACAACCCATCAATATCTATATCAGTATAGTAGAATAGACCTAGTTACAACCCATTAATATCTATATCAGTAGAGTAGAATAGACCTAGTTACAACCCATTAATATCTATATCAGTAGAGTAGAATAGACCTAGTTACAACCCATTAATATCTATATCAGTATAGTAGAATAGACCTAGTTACAACCCATTAATATCTATATCAGTATAGTAGAATAGACCTAGTTACAACCCATTAATATACACATCAGTATAGTAGAATAGACCTAGTTACAACCCATTAATATCTATATCAGTATAGTAGAATAGACCTAGTTACAACCCATTAATATACACATCAGTATAGTAGAATAGACCTAGTTACAACCCATTAATATCTATATCAGTAGAATAGACCTAGTTACAACCCATTAATATCTATATCAGTATAGTAGAATAGACCTAGTTACAACCCATTAATATCTATATCAGTATAGTAGAATAGACCTAGTTACAACCCATTAATATCTATATCAGTAGAATAGACCTAGTTACAACCCATTAATATCTATATCAGTAGAATAGACCTAGTTACAACCCATTAATATCTATATCAGTAGAATAGACCTAGTTACAACCCATTAATATCTATATCAGTAGAATAGACCTAGTTACAACCCATTAATATCTATATCAGTAGAATAGACCTAGTTACAACCCATTAATATCTATATCAGTAGAATAGACCTAGTTACAACCCATCAATATCTATATCAGTAGAATAGACCTAGTTACAACCCATTAATATCTATATCAGTAGAATAGACCTAGTTACAACCCATCAATATCTATATCAGTAGAATAGACCTAGTTACAACCCATTAATATCTATATCAGTAGAATAGACCTAGTTACAACCCATCAATATCTATATCAGTAGAATAGACCTAGTTACAACCCATTAATATCTATATCAGTAGAATAGACCTAGTTACAACCCATCAATATCTATATCAGTATAGTAGAATAGACCTAGTTACAACCCATTAATATCTATATCAGTAGAGTAGAATAGACCTAGTTACAACCCATTAATATCTATATCAGTAGAGTAGAATAGACCTAGTTACAACCCATTAATATCTATATCAGTATAGTAGAATAGACCTAGTTACAACCCATTAATATCTATATCAGTATAGTAGAATAGACCTAGTTACAACCCATTAATATATGTATCAGTAGAATAGACCTAGTTACAACCCATTAATATCTATATCAGTATAGTAGAATAGACCTAGTTACAACCCATTAATAACACATCAGTATAGTAGAATAGACCTAGTTACAACCCATTAATATCTATATCAGTAGAATAGACCTAGTTACAACCCATTAATATACACATCAGTATAGTAGAATAGACCTAGTAACAACCCATTAATATCTATATCAGTATAGTAGAATAGACCTAGTTACAACCCATTAATATCTATATCAGTAGAATAGACCTAGTTACAACCCATTAATATATATATCAGTAGAATAGACCTAGTTACAACCCATTAATATCTATATCAGTAGAATAGACCTAGTTACAACCCATTAATATCTATATCAGTAGAATAGACCTAGTTACAACCCATTAATATCTATATCAGTAGAATAGACCTAGTTACAACCCATTAATATCTATATCAGTAGAAAATACCTAGTTACAACCCATTAATATCTATATCAGTATAGTAGAATAGACCTAGTTACAACCCATTAATATCTATATCAGTAGAATAGACCTAGTTACAACCCATTAATATATATATCAGTAGAATAGACCTAGTTACAACCCATTAATATCTATATCAGTAGAATAGACCTAGTTACAACCCATCAATATCTATATCAGTAGAATAGACCTAGTTACAACCCATTAAAATCTATATCAGTAGAATAGACCTAGTTACAACCCATCAATATCTATATCAGTATAGTAGAATAGACCTAGTTACAACCCATTAATATCTATATCAGTAGAATAGACCTAGTTACAACCCATTAATATCTATGTCAGTAGAATAGACCTAGTTACAACCCATTAATATCTATATCAGTAGAATAGACCTAGTTACAACCCATCAATATCTATATCAGTAGAATAGACCTAGTTACAACCCATTAATATCTATATCAGTAGAATAGACCTAGTTACAACCCATTAATATCTATATCAGTAGAATAGACCTAGTTACAACCCATTAATATCTATATCAGTAGAATAGACCTAGTTACAACCCATCAATATCTATATCAGTAGAATAGACCTAGTTACAACCCATTAATATCTATATCAGTAGAATAGACCTAGTTACAACCCATCAATATCTATATCAGTAGAATAGACCTAGTTACAACCCATTAATATCTATATCAGTAGAATAGACCTAGTTACAACCCATCAATATCTATATATAGTAGAATAGACCTAGTTACAACCCATTAATATCTATATCAGTAGAGTAGAATAGACCTAGTTACAACCCATTAATATCTATATCAGTAGAGTAGAATAGACCTAGTTACAACCCATTAATATCTATATCAGTATAGTAGAATAGACCTAGTTACAACCCATTAATATCTATATCAGTATAGTAGAATAGACCTAGTTACAACCCATTAATATACACATCAGTATAGTAGAATAGACCTAGTTACAACCCATTAATATCTATATCAGTATAGTAGAATAGACCTAGTTACAACCCATTAATATACACATCAGTATAGTAGAATAGACCTAGTTACAACCCATTAATATCTATATCAGTAGAATAGACCTAGTTACAACCCATTAATATACACATCAGTATAGTAGAATAGACCTAGTAACAACCCATTAATATCTATATCAGTATAGTAGAATAGACCTAGTTTACAACCCATTAATATCTATATCAGTAGAATAGACCTAGTTACAACCCATTAATATATATATCAGTAGAATAGACCTAGTTACAACCCATTAATATCTATATCAGTAGAATAGACCTAGTTACAACCCATTAATATCTATATCAGTAGAATAGACCTAGTTACAACCCATTAATATCTATATCAGTAGAATAGACCTAGTTACAACCCATTAATATCTATATCAATAGAAAAGACCTAGTTACAACCCATTAATATCTATATCAGTATAGTAGAATAGACCTAGTTACAACCCATTAATATCTATATCAGTAGAATAGACCTAGTTACAACCCATTAATATATATATCAGTAGAATAGACCTAGTTACAACCCATTAATATCTATATCAGTAGAATAGACCTAGTTACAACCCATTAATATCTATATCAGTAGAATAGACCTAGTTACAACCCATTAATATCTATATTAGTAGAAAAGACCTAGTTATACAACCCATTAATATCTATATCAGTAGAATAGACCTAGTTACAACCCATTAATATCTATATCAGTAGAAAAGACCTAGTTACAACCCATATATATCCATCAATACGTTAATTTAATAATATGAACCACTCTTTCACAGGATGTTTGAAATTTTCAACGGCTTTACAAAATATAAAATATTAAATAGGTTACTGAATAGTTACATGTCAAATATGTTTACAGTTATTGAAAAATAAACAATTGGTATATCCTAAACCTAGTACATTATACTGAACCTAATCCATACCAATCTCAGATAGGGTATAGACATGCATGACAAGGTTTGTGTCACTAATGGCAACCTATTCCCTTTAAAGTGCACCAACAAGGGTTAGGGTGTTAGGGGGTGATGGTAGTTGATGACATCATCGTCGTCTTGGCAGTAGTCGATCTGCTCTCAATCTTGGTCACATGACTCTGGACCCAGGCTTCAGAAGGGTCAACACAAAATGTCTTCCCTTTCTTTGTGGTGAAACTGCAACAGATACACAACACATTGTCTCTCAGAACATCCAGTCTGTAATATGAACGGCTCCGTCTTGTCTTGTACAGTGTAGCCTGGATGTAGCCTGGTTCCAGGTGTGTTTGTGCTATCATACCAACTCCTTGTCACTCCTGGTCGTGTTTGGCATGACAAGGAGTTGACGTGAAGTCACAAACAGATCTGGGACCAGGCTAGCCCAGATGTTTACAGTTTACAGTAGACTATGCTTACTTACATCAGTGCTTTGCGAGGGCAGCTACTGGATGTTGTTCTGAGAGAAACCACTTGTTGAAGAGGGATCCTCGCGCTGAATTTCACACAGCAGTCAGTTGACGTTTCCAACGCGATGACACCTGCAAACGAACCACAGTTAACATAAAGATCACCAGGTGTGTCTCCAACAGTGTATTACACAGCATTGCTTCTCCACACACACACACGCACGCACGCACACACACACACACACACACACACACACACACACACACACACACACACACACACACACACACACACACACACACACACACACACACACACACACACACACACAAACACACACACACACACGCACACACACGTACCCTGTGCAGACGTCGTATGCAGGGAGCAGAGCAGTCCCAGGAGGAGTAGAGCAGTCAGGGTCTTCATGGTTCAGAGATGGTTGAGATGCTGAAGATTGTATTGTCTGAGATGTTCTCTGATGTTCTGGTCTCTGATGCTCTGGTCTCTGTTGCTCTGGTCTCTGATGCTCTGGTCTCTGATGTTGTGGTCTCTGATGTTCTGGTCTCTGATGTTCTGGTTTCTTATGCTCTGGTCTCTGATGCTCTGGTCTGGTTCTGTGTCAGAAGTCTAGCTGATGCTCTGGTTCTATGTCTGAGGTCTGATCTGACCTGTCTTTTATACAGAGAGCTGGTCCATCAGACCCATTGACACTTGACGGGGGAATCTCCCCTCTATTCCTTCATTCACTCTGAATATCTTTCTAAGAACCAACATGCTGCCCTTCAGGTTCCTCTTCCTCAATTCTCTGTAACTCTGTTTCCTCCAGGATGTTCAGCAGCGCTGCTATTTTCTGAAATACTCAGAATACATTTACTGGAGAATTGCATATCAAAGGAAGGATATTAAAGTGGACTATATACTATATGATACATTACATCAAATACAAGAACAATTAAGATTAAATTATGTTCTCTACATCATAACCAACTAGTTATCAACCAAGTAATTATTGAAATCAACTATGTGTCTTTCAACTTTTAATTGCAGATTTTAGGATGTGTGTATTTTGATTTAAAACCTGTAGCATACTGTTAACCTTTACATCATAGTGAAATTAAATCATAGAGTCTTTTTATATCAATTCATCTCAGATGTAGTGGGGTGTGGTTTGTGTCTTCCCTCAGTTTGGAAGGTTGGTGGTTTGATCCCTGGTCGAGTCATAACAAAAACATTCTACAGTTGCTATATCCATTATTGGACTAATAAATTAATGATATACACGCATTGATTCTTGAAGAATATAACTTCTAAATGCTTCTTGAGTTTAGTTGAACTGTCATACCCCCATCAGAACCCAATATATAAGCTTATTTTACTATAATTTAAAACATAGGAAATGTAAACACCCACTGTATATCCTGAGAACATGGTTAAAACTATCATGTTGACATCATGGATGGTCAGTCCTTCCATCGGTAGCTCTGTCTATGAATGTGAGAGTGGTTACATTTATCCAAACCCATCCCTGCCTTTTCACAAATACAAGGACAGGAAATATTTTGTTATACTATGGGCAGTTATGGACCGGACAAGACTACTGTATCTCTCCCCACACTCACACCAACTTCACTAGACTACTGTAGACTCTGTATCTCTCCCCACACTCACACCAACTTCACTAGACTACCGTACTCTCCCCACACTCACACCAACTTCACTAGACTACTATACTCTCCCCACACTCACACCAACTTCACTAGACTCCTGTAGACTCTGTATCTCTCCCCACACTCACACCAACTTCACTAGACTACTGTAGACTCTGTATCTCTCCCCACACTCACACCAACTTCACTAGACTCCTGTAGACTCTGTATCTCTCCCCACACTCACACCAAACTCACTAGACTACTGTAGACTCTGTATCTCTCCCCACACTCACACCAACTTCACTAGACTACTGTAGACTCTGTATCTCTCCCCACACTCACACCAACTTCACTAGACTACAGTAGACTCTGTATCTCTCCCCACACTCACACCAACTTCACTAGACTACTGTAGACTCTGTATCTCTCCCCACACTGATACCAACTTCACTAGACTACTGTAGACTCTATCTCTCTACTCTATCTCTACCCACACTCACACTCACTCTCGCTTCACACTGAGCAGAAACAGCCTTTCACTGTAAAATATAATTTCAAGAAATTCTAGAAAAATGATTCCATTATGTTCTGTATTCAAAATGACAGAAGACTTCCTGTAGGCCTGATATGTAATCATACTGACTGACCCATCTGTTATACAATCATACTGACTGACCCATCTGTTATACAATCATACTGACTGACCCATCTGTCTCTACAATCATACTGACTGACCCATCTGTCTCTACAATCATACTGACTGACCCATCTGGTATACAATCATACTGACTGACCCATCTGGTATACAATCATACTGACTGACCCATCTGGCTCTACAATCATACTGACTGACCCATCTGTCTATACAATCATACTGACTGACCCATCTGTTATACAATCATACTGACTGACCCATCTGTCTCTACAATCATACTGACTGACCCATCTGTCTCTACAATCATACTGACTGACCCATCTGGTATACAATCATACTGACTGACCCATCTGGCTCTACAATCATACTGACTGACCCATCTGTCTATACAATCATACTGACTGACCCATCTGGCTCTACAATCATACTGACTGACCCATCTGTTATACAATCATACTGACTGACCCATCTGGCTCTACAATCATACTGACTGACCCATCTGTTATACAATCATACTGACTGACCCATCTGTCTCTACAATCATACTGACTGACCCATCTGTCTCTACAATCATACTGACTGACCCATCTGGCTGTACAATCATACTGACTGACCCATCTGTCTCTACAATCATACTGACTGACCCATCTGGCTGTACAATCATACTGACTGACCCATCTGTTATACAATCATACTGACTGACCCATCTGTCTCTACAATCATACTGACTGACCCATCTGGCTGTACAATCATACTGACTGACCCATCTGTTATACAATCATACTGACTGACCCATCTGTCTATACAACCATACTGACTGACCCATCTGTCTATACAATCATACTGACTGACCCATCTGTCTCTACAATCATACTGGCTGACCCATCTGTCTATACAATCATACTGACTGACCCATCTGTCTATACAATCATACTGACTGACCCATCTGTTATACAATCATACTGACTGACCCATGTCTCTCTATCTATATAATTAATTAGGGTTCAGTAGAAGATAGATATTTAGCTGACACACGCACTGAACCAAGTATCCTGTTTCAGTTCAGATCAGAAAGATTCAAGTAAAGAGAGACGTCTCTTTTTAATTAACTCTCACTTCCCTGTTCTGTCACCAGAACTTCGTATGATGCAAATGACTGCGGCTTTTCTAAGAACAAACATTGCAGCGCTCTTCGCTCATTGTTATTCTCAAAATGTTTGTAATAACTTGAAGCCAGAGTTCACAGTACTGCACAGAGTTACTGGTGGAAAAAGGGAGGGACTGACAGTAACTGAACTGGCACGCAAATAACAAACATGTTCATTAAGAAACAGAGTATTTTATAATGTGCTTTGACCATTTCTTTGTGTGCAACCGTTTCTGAGAGTGTCGTTCCAGTTGTAGTGTTCTGTTGTGTGATGTCATAATAGTGTTCTGTTGTGTGATGTCATAATAGTGTTCTGTTGTGTGATGTCATAATAGTGTTATCTTGTACGCTGCCAGTATGAAGTCTTTAAATGATCTGCAGCATCTGACATGGGAGAAACATAACTATTTCTCTTGTTAAAAAATATATTTATGATAGTAACAACTTGGTTGACTTTCTGTTACAATGTAACATGTTTTCTGACTAACTTTAAGGCATTATAATGATACAATTTATCTCTCTCTCTCTTTCTCTCTCTCTCTCTCTCTCTCTCTCTCTCTCTCTCTTTCTCTCTCTTTCTCTCTCTTTCTATCTCTCTCTCTCTCTCTTTCTAGCTCTCTCTCTGTCTCTGTCTCTCTCTCTCTCTCTCTCTCTCTCTCTCTCTCTCTTTCTCTCTCTTTCTCTCTCTCTCTCTCTCTCTCTCTGAATTAAATTCATTTCAAAGGGCTTTGTTGGACTTTATTTGACAAATTATGTGACTTCTGAAGGTAATTGGTTGCATCAGATCTTATTTAGGGATAAATTGCAACGGGGTGAATATATATGCACGCACCAGAATCCTGTTTTAAATTTTTGGAAAATCTTGAAACAAGTTATTTTTTAAATTTTATTAAACCCATTTAGACTATTTTGTGTACGTCCATTACATTACATAAATTACATGTTGTAATGCAACAAAATAGGAAAACGCCAAGGGGGATGAATACTTTTGCAAGGCACTGTACATCTCCATAGTCAGTTGAACTTGTTGATACTATTTTTATGTTTCTGTGTCCAGTATGAAGGAAGTTAGAGGAAGTTTCATGAGCCAATGCTAACTAGCGTTAGCACAATGACTGGAAGTCTATGGGTATCTGCTAGCATGCCTGCAGTAGATAAAGGACATCATTGCAAAACCCAAGTATCCTTTTAAGCCACATATGTCAGAGTCAAGGCCGCGGGGCCACATCCGGCCCAAAGAAGGTTTTTTACGGCCCCTGGGATGATCTTGATTTATTATTAGAACCGGCCCGCAGCAAGCCGGCAGCCCGCAGATCTTTTACACGCACCAATACTACATTTCCCACAATGCAAAGGTGACGCACCGAGCAGTAGGCTGCTTCATTTCAATATTTATTGGCACAGCAGTCGTCAGCATCACAGTAAAATTAACTTTCAGATACCCATCAAAAATGGCAAAACGGAAGGTGGATACTGAGAACCGGGGTTTCAAACAAGGTGGGAGTCGGAGTATATGTTCACGAAGGTAGCTGGAAAACCTGTGTGTCTTCTGTGTGGAGAAAGTGTGGCGGTACTGAAAGAGTATAATCTGAGACGACATTATGAAACGAAACACGCGGACAAAAACAAGAATATGGACATGGAACAAAGGCTACAAAAGGCAGAGGAATTAAAACGAGGCCTCAAATCTCGACAGGCTCTGTTCAAAAAAGCCAAATCACAAGGCCAGGCTGCTGTCAAGGCCAGTTTTATTTTGGCAGAAGAGATCGCTAAATCAGCCCGCCATTTACGGAGGGGGATTTCATCAAAAACTGCATGATTAAAGTTTGTGACGAAGTTTGCCCAGAAAAAGGCAACTCTTTTTAAATGTGAGTCTGAGCAGAAAACACCATTGCCGAGAGAGTAGACCAGTTGTCCATCAATCTAAAAGAGCAGCTTGTGAAAAAGGGAAAAGATTTTATTGCATATTCCTTGGCTGTGGATGAGAGCATCGACATTTCTGACATTGCCCAGTTGTCAATTTTCATCCGCGGAGTGGACTCCAACCTAAGCGTGACAGAGGAGTTTTTGGCTTTACGTCCTATGCATGGCACAACCACGGGGCATGATTTGTATGAAGAGGTGTCAAGATGTGTAAATGAGATGGAGCTGTTTTGGGAAAACTCGTCGGGTTTGACAACCGACGGAGCACCTGCGATGTGTGGACACAGGAGCGGACTGGTGGCGAAGATAATGGAAAAGATGCAAGAGGAAAACGCGACAGGTGAGCTGACAGCTTATCATTGTATCATACACCAGGAAGCGTTGTGCGGTAAAGCCTTGAAAATGGAGCATGTAATGAGCATCATCACGCGCACAGTTAACTTTATCAGAGCCAAAGGTTTGAATCACCGCCAGTTCAAGGCATTTGACGGAGTTAGAAACGGAGCATGGTGATTTGCCTTATCACACAGAGGTGCGATGGCTAAGCCAGGGAAAGGTGCTTCAAAGATGTTTCGAGCTTCGTGAGGAGATTTGTCTGTTCTTGGACAGCAAAGGGAAAGACACAACACAACTCCGAGACGAAATGTTTCTGTGTGAAATGGCTTTTCTGTGTGACATTACGAGTCATCTGAATGCAATAAACCTGCAGCTGCAGGGTCGGGATCGTGTCATCTCTGATATGTACAGTACAGTGAAGGCATTTAAAACCAAACTGACTCTGTGGGAGACGCAGATGCGGAAAGAAAATTTGAGCCACTTTCCCAGCTGCCAGACCATGAAAGAGAAGCTCTCTACCAGTGCGTTCCCGAGCACACAGTTGGCTGATAAAATAGGTATGCTTGCCGCTGACTTTCGACGCCGATTTGCTGACTTTGAAGCACAAAAAGCAGGTTGGAACTGCTCGGTAACCCATTTGCTGTTGACGTGAAAGCTCACCACCAAACCTCCAAATGGAGTTGATTGACCTCCAATGCAATGATGCACTGAGGGCAAAATATGCGGCAGTGGGTGCTGCGGAGTTCGCCCCGTTTCCTCCCCGGCACAATGCCCCAGCTGCGCATCCAGGCTGCTCAAACGTTGTCTATGTTTGGCAGCACATACCTGTGTGAACAACTGTTTTCTTTGATGAACCTGAACAAAACATCACACAGAAGTCGACTTACTGCTGAACACCTCCACTCAATTCTGAGGATTTCTTCAGCTCAGAGCCTTACCCCGAACATTGATGAACTTGTGGAAAAGATGGGACACCACCAAGTATCACCTCAACCTCAAACAAGTGAACATTACTGTGCAATCACATATTTAGAGTTTTTACTCAGTTCAAGTTTAAAAGTTAAAATTTAATATTTGTTTTCACTGCATGTTACTTCTCCTTAAACAAAGTGTTGTTTTTGATTAATAGATTTTTGCACTTTATTTTTTGTATTTCAATCCAATTATATTTAAAAAAATATTTCAGTTGAGTGGATGATAGAAAATTGCTATTATTGTTTTTCTTTGAAGTAAATTTAGCCCACTTTTGCTAAAATAGAAAATATAGTCTACTGATGGTGCCTTGAATACCGGTTTCTTTCATTTAATGTTCATGTTATGGGGATATTTATATAAAGGAAATTTGTCTTTTGTGTCTGTTGAAAATTAAAGATTACTGACAGAGCCATAAGAAAATATTGCTTTATTTATCTGATCATATTGTAATATATTTGTTAGGTTTTCAGTAGGTTCAATTAGGTTCACTAGACTATATGCGTCATTTAAATTTTTTCAATGAACATTCGAACAGTCCGGCCCTCGTCTTGTAGCTGATTTTTTTTATTTGGCCCTCCGTCCATTTGACTTTGACACCCCTGCTTTAAGCCCTTATTCATCTGACTGTAACAGAACTTTATTGCAGAAATCTCTCACTGTCCCTTTAAACTTGATCTGTACTGGTGAAGAGTGAATCCCTCACTGTCCCTTTAAACTTG
>NW_027038795.1:30000-38379 GCF_034236695.1 Oncorhynchus nerka
GGCAGAAACGATCTGCCTCCAAGTCTACAGCCATACTGGAGCAAGAAGTCAACTTGGGATACACAACTTGGGATACTGGCCCATGTTGACTCCTATGTTTCCCACAGTTGTGTGATTTGGATGGTGGACCATTGTTGATACACACAGGAAACTGTTGAGGATGAAAAACCCAGCAGTGTTGGAGATTATTGTAGAGCGGATTGATGAAAACATTGTGTTGAAAGCGTTCCACATGTTGACTCCAATTTTTTCCCACAGTTGTGTGAAGTTGTCTGGATGTTCGTTGGACTATTCATGATACACACAGGAAACCTTTGAGGAAGGAATATCCAACAGCTGGCAGTCCTTGACAAAGTCAGACCGGTGCCTGACACCTACTACCGTACCCCGTTTAAAGGCACTTAAATCTAACACTGGAATGAATATCATAGAATTCTTCAGAAGGCTTCATTTATTTAAAAAACAACAGATGCACAACAGTTGACAGTATAGTAGAAAAATACAATATCTACATCAGTTGAATAGACCTAGTTACAACCCATTAATATCTACATCAGTAGAATAGACCTAGTTACAACCCATTAATATCTACATCAGTAGAATAGACCTAGTTACAACCCATTAATATCTATATCAGTAGAATAGACCTAGTTACAACCCATTAATATCTATATCAGTAGAATAGACCTAGTTACAACCCATTAATATCTACATCAGTAGAATAGACCTAGTTACAACCCATTAATATCTACATCAGTAGAATAGACCTAGTTACAACCCATTAATATCTACATCAGTAGAATAGACCTAGTTACAACCCATTAATATCTATATCAGTAGAATAGACCTAGTTACAACCCATTAATATCTATATCAGTAGAATAGACCTAGTTACAACCCATTAATATCTATATCAGTAGAATAGACCTAGTTACAACCCATCAATATCTATATCAGTAGAATAGCCCTAGTTACAACCCATTAATATCTATATCAGTATAGTAGAATAGACCTAGTTACAACCCATTAATATCTATATCAGTATAGTAGAATAGACCTAGTTACAACCCATTAATATATGTATCAGTAGAATAGACCTAGTTACAACCCATCAATATATATATCAGTATAGTAGAATAGACCTAGTTACAACCCATTAATAGCTATATCAGTAGAATAGACCTAGTTACAACCCATCAATATCTATATCAGTATAGTAGAATGGACCTAGTTACAACCCATTAATAGCTATATCAGTAGAATAGACCTAGTTACAACCCATTAATAGCTATATCAGTAGAATAGACCTAGTTACAACCCATCAATATCTATATCAGTAGTAGAATAGACCTAGTTACAACCCATTAATATATATATCAGTATAGTAGAATAGACCTAGTTACAACCCATTAATATATATATCAGTATAGTAGAATAGACCTAGTTATAACCCATCAATATCTATATCAGTAGAATAGACCTAGTTACAAGCCATTAATATCTATATCAGTAGAATAGGACCTAGTTACAACCCATCAATATCTATATCAGTAGAATAGACCTATACAACCCATTAATATCTATATCAGTAGAATAGACCAGTTTAACCCATTAATATCTATATCAGTATAGTAGAATAGACCTAGTTACAACCCATCATCAATATCTATATCAGTATAGTAGACCTAGTTACAACCCATTAATATCTATATCAGTATAGTAGAATAGACCTAGTTACAACCCATTAATATCTATATCAGTAGAATAGGACCTAGTTACAACCTCCATTAATATCTATATCAGTAGAATAGACCTAGTTACAACCCATTAATATCTATATCAGTATAGTAGAATAGACCTAGTTACAACCCATTAATATCTATGGTCAGTATAGTAGAATAGACCTAGTTACAACCCATTAATATCTATATCAGTAGAATAGACCTAGTTACAACCCATTAATATCTATATCAGTAGAATAGACCTAGTTAGCAACCACCAATATATATCAGTAGATTAGACCTAGTTACAACCCATATATATCCATTAATACATGAATTGAATCATATTAACCACTCTTTCACAGGATATTTGAAATTTTAACGGCTTTACAAAATATAAAATATTAAATAGGTTACTGAATAGTTACATGTCAAATATGTTTTACAGTTATTGAAAAATAAACAATTAGTATATCCTAGACCTAGCATTACATTGAACTCCTCTATACAATCTCAGATAGCATATTAACCTAGTACATTACATTGAACCTCCTCTATACCAGTCTCAGATAGCATATTAACTAGTACATTACATTGAACCTAATCCATACCAATCTCAGATAGGATATTAACCTAGTACATTACATTGAACCTAATCCATACCAATCTCAGATAGATATTAACCTAGTACATTACATTGAACCTCCTCTATACCAATCTCAGATAGGATATTAACCTAGTACATTACATTGAACCTAATCCATACCAATCTCAGATAGGGTATTGTTATGCATGACAAGGTTTGTGTCACTAATGGCAACCTATTCCTTTATAGTTCACCAACAAGGGGTTGGAGTGTTAGGGGTGATGGTGGTTGATGACATCATTGTGGTCTGCTCTCAATCTGGTCACATGACTCTGACCCAGGCTTCAGAAGGGTCAACACAAAATGTCTTCCTTTTTTGTGGTGAAACTGCAAACAGATACACAAACACTACTGTCTCCTTGAACATCCAGTCTGTAAGGAACGGCTCTGCCTTTGTCTTGTACAGTGTAGCCTGGATGTAGCCTGGTTCCAGGTGTGTTTGTGTTATCATACATCCCTGTCACTCCTGGTCGTGTTTGGTGACAAGGAGTTGACGTGAAGTCACAAACAGATCTGGGACCAGTTAGCCTCAGATGTTTACAGTTTACAGTAGACTATGCTTACTTACACTCAGTGTTTATGAGGGCAGCCACTGGAGGTTGTTCTGAGAGAAACCACTTGGTTGAAGAGGGATCCCCGCGCTGAATTACACAGCAGTCAGTGCTTGGACGTTTCAACGCGATGACACCTGCAAACAAATGATCATAAACCACAGTTAACATAAAGATCACCAGGTGTGTCTCCAACAGTGTATTACACAGCATTGCTACACACACACACACACACACACACACACACACACACACACACACACACACACACACACACACACACACACACACACACACACACACACACACACACACACACACGCACGCACTGTGCAGACGTCATGCATGCAGGGAGCAGAGCAGTCCCAGGAGGAGAGCAGTCAGGGTCTTCATGGTTCAGAGATGGTTGAGATGAAGATTGTATTGTCTGAGATGTTTTCTGATGCTGTGGTCTCTGATGTTGTGGTCTCTGATGTTGTGGTCTCTGATGTTGTGGTCTCTGATGTTCTGGTCTCTGATGCTTTGGTCTCTGATGTTCTGGTCTCTGATGTTCTGGTCTCTGGGATGTTCTGGTCTCTGATGTTCTGGTCTCTGGCGTTCTGGTCTCTTATGCTCTGGTCTCTCTGATGCTCTGGTCTGGTCTTGCTGTCAGCCGTGTCTAGCTGATGCTCTGGTTCTATGTCTGAGGTCTGTTCCTCTTCCTCAATTCTCTGTAACTCTGTTTCTCCAGGATGTTCAGCAGCGCTGCTATTTTCTGAAATACTCAGAATACATTTACTGGAGAATTGCATATCAATGGAAGGATATTAGTGGACTATATACTATATGATACATTACATCAAATACAAGAACAATTAAGATTAAATTAAATTTTCTACATCATAACCAACTAGTTTGTAAGTCATTCGTGAAATCAACTATGTGTCTTTCAACTTTAAATGCAGATTTTAGGATGTGTGTATTTTGATTTAAAACCTGTAGCATACTGTTAACCTTTACATCATAGTAAAATTAAATCATAGAGTCTTTTATATCAATTCATCTCTCAGATGTAGTGTGGTGTGGTTTGTGTCTTTCCCTCAGTTTGGAAGGTTGGTGGTTTGATCCTGGTCGAAGTCATAACAAAAACATTCTACAGTTGCTATATCCATTATTGGACTAATAAATTAATGATATACACGCATTGATTCTTGAAGAATATAACTTCTAAATGCTTCTTGAGTTTAGTTGAACTGTCATAGGCTTATTTTACTATAATTTAAAACATAGGAAATGTAAACACCCACTGTATATCCTGAGAACATGGTTAAAACTATCATGTTGACATCATGGATGGTCAGTCCTTCCATCCTAGCTCTGTCTATGAATGAGAGTGGTTACATTTATCCAAACCCATCCCTGGCTTTTCACAAAACAAGGACAGGAAATGTTTTGTTATACTAAGTGGGCAGACTACTGTACTCTCCCCACACTCACACCAACTTCACTAGACTACTGTAGACTCAGGGTATCTCTCACACTCACACCAACTTCACTAGAGTACTGTAGACTCAGTATCTCTCCCCACACTCACACCAACTTCATTAGACTACTGTAGACTCAGTATCTCTCCCCACACTCACACCAACTTCCTCCACTAGGACTACTGTAGACCAGCATCTCTCCCCCACACTCACACACCAACTTCACTAGAGTACTGTAGACTCAGTATCTCTCCACACTCACACACCAACTTCACTAGACTACTGTAGACTCAGTATCTCCCTCCCCCCCTCTCTCCTCACCTCACACCAACTTCACTAGACTACTGTAGACTCAGTATCTTCTCCCCACACTCACACCAACTTCACTAGACTACTGTAGACCTGCCAGTATCTCTCCCCACACTCACACCAACTTCACTAGACTACTGTAGACTCAGTATCTCTCCTACACTCACACCAATCACAGACTACTGTAGACTCAGTATCTCTCCTACACTCACAATTAACTTCACTAGACTACCGTACTCTCCCCCACACTCACACCAACTTCACTAGACTACTGTACTCTCCTACACTCACACCAACTTCACTAGACTACTGTACTCTCTCTCCACACTCAACCAACTTCACTAGACTACCGTACTCCCCTACACTCACACCAACTTCACTAGACTACTGTAGACTCAGTATCTCTCCCTACAAGGCTAATTCTCACACCAACTTTACTAGACTACTGTACTCTCTCTCCACACTCACACCAAATTCACTAGACTACTGTAGACTCTGTATCTCTCCCCACACTCACACCAACTTCACTTAGACTACAGTAGACTCTGTATCTCTCCCCACACTCACACCAACTTCACTAGACTACTGTAGACCCTATCTCTCTACTCTATCTCTACCCACACTCACACTCACTCGCCACACTGAGCAGAAACAGCCTTCACTGTAAAATATAATTTCAAGAAATTCTAGAAAAATGATTCCATTATATGTTCTGTATTCAAAATGACAGAAGACTTCCTAATTGATATGTAATCATACTGACTGACCCATCTGTCTATACAATCATACTGACTGACCCATCTGTTATACAATCATACTGACTGACCCATCTGTTATACAATCATACTGACTGGACCCATCTGTTCATACAATCATACTGACTGACCCATCTGTCTATACAATCATACTGACTGACCCATCTGTTATACAATCATACTGACTGACCCATCTGTTATACAATCATACGACTGACCCATCTGTCATAAGCAATCATACTGACCGATGAATTGGCTCTACAATCATACTGACTGACCCATCTGTCTCTACAATCATACTGACTGACCCATCTGTCTATACAATCATACTGACTGACCCATCTGTTATACAATCATACTGACTGACCCATTCTACAATCACACTGACTGACCCATCTGTCTCTACAATCATACTGACTGACCCATCTGGTATACAATCATACTGACTGACCCATCTGGCTCTACAATCATACTGACTGACCCATCTGTTATACAATCATACTGACTGACCCATCTGTCTATACAATCATACCGACTGACCCATCTGTTATACAATCATACTGACTGACCCATCTGCTTCACAATCATACCGGACTGACCATCTGTCTCTACAATCATTGACTGACCCAATCAATCATACTGACTGACCCATCCAATCATACTGACTGACCCATCTGTTATACAATCATACTGACTGACCCATCTGTCTCTCACAATCATACTGACTGACCCATCTGTTATACAATCATACTGACTGACCCATCTGGCTCACAATCATACTGACTGACCCATCTGTTATACAATCATACTGACTGACCCATCTGTACAATCATACTGACTGACCCATCTGTTATACAATCAACTGACTGACCCATCTGGCTCTACAAATCATACTGACTGACCCATCTGCAATCATACGACTGACCCATCTGTCTCTAACAATCTGTTATACAATCACTGACTGACCCATCTGTCTTTCAATTATGCCTTCCTCGACTGACACTGAATTGGGTTTCTGGCGAACGGCACTGATCGACCCATTCGTTATGGCTCACAATCATACTGACCGACCCATTCGTTATACAATCATACCGACTGACCCATCTGGCCTCATACAATCATACCAGCACTGGACTCCATCCGTTGGCGGCAATCATACTGACTGACCCACTCGGCTCTACATTCTTTCTAGGGAGTTTTTTCTTTGAAGCACCAAGCACATCAAGATTGTTGGCATACATAGGGTCTTACTGGCTGGGCCATCTGTACAGCACTTTAGATATCATACTGACTGACCCATTCAGTGCTACGGTCATACTGAATTCGACCCATCTGATTATACATCTATACTGACTGACCCATCTGCTATACAATCATACTGACTGGACCCATCTGCTATACAATCATACTGACTCTGACCCATCTGTTATACAATCATACCGGGATCTGACTGACCCATCTGTTGTCTCTCTTTATCATAGGCGAGCTTGTCCAGCCACCGTGTTTTACAATCCTCCGTGCATCGACCCATGCTGTTTGGGGCCAATCATACCGACTGACCCAGTTCGTCATGGGCTAACCGGCACTTTGACCGACACCAGCTGATGCTCGTACAATCATACCGACAGACCCATCTGTCTGATTATACACCATACCGTGACTGACCCAATCTGTTTTCAAGGCCGCCAAACCACACTGACTGACCCATCTAGTCCTCCTTGCCTGTCATACTCGTTGACTGACCAGCATTCTGTTATACACTTACATACCGACTGACCCATCTGTCTCACAATCATACCGATCCGACCCATCTCGTTATAAACAATCATACCGACTCGATCGCATCTTGGTGAGTACGTGAATCATACTGACTGACCCATCTGTTATGGCAACTTCATACCGACCTGGACCGCATCTGTCTCTCATAATCACACTGACAGACCCCATCTCGGTCCATGGATAATCGAAGACTTAAAGAATCACCCGCCCGCTAGTGAACGATTTCATCCGAACCATCTGCCATACAATCATACCGACTGACCCATCTGTCTCTACAATCTATACCGACTCTGACCCCATTCGGCTCATACAATCGGTACCTGGACTGACCCATCTGTCTCCCTACAATCATACTGACTGTCCCTAGATCATGCGTATTACTACATCACCGACTGACCCATCTCGTTATACAATCAATACTGACTGACCCATCTCGTTCATACAATCATACTCGACCGACCCATCTGGCTCTGCAACTCATTACTGACTGACCCATCCGTCTATATACTGTGTTCGACCGACCCATGTCTCTCTATCTATATACCACTAGGTTCAGTAGAAGATAAGGATATTTAGTTGACACACGCACTGAACCAAGTATCCATATCTAGTTTCGATCAGAAAGATTCAAGAAGAGAGACGCTCTTTAATATAACTCACCCGCCGGTCACCAGAATTTAAGATGATGGAAGATCATGCTTTTCTAAGAACAACACAGCGCCGCCATTGTTATTCTCACAAATGTTTGTAATAACTTCAGTTTGAGTTCACAGTACCTGCAGAGCACAGTGGAAACAGAGGACTGACAGTAACTGAACTAAGAATTAAAGGCAAAACATATTCGATAAGAACAGGGTATTTGAAATGCTTGACCATTTCTTGTGTGCAACCGTTTCTGAGAGTGTCGCTCCAGTTGTAGTGTTCTGTTGTGTGATGTCAAGGCTAGTGTTCTTGTTGTGTGATGTCATAACAGTGTTCTGCTGCTATGATGTCATAATAGTGTTCTGTTGTGTGATGTCATAATAGTGTTATCTTGTACACTGCCAGTATGAAGTCTTTAAACATCTGGGTAAGACTTGACATGGAAGAAAGATAAATTCATTTCTTGTTAAAAATATATTATGATAAACAACTGAAGTTGACTTTCTGTTACAA
>NW_027038796.1:0-38383 GCF_034236695.1 Oncorhynchus nerka
CCAAAGCAATGGCAATATAATCCAAGGTAAAACAAACAAAAATGTAGATCATTTTCTGTCATTTCAGCTGCTTGATGTGATTGTGTGAATGATTTAGTTTTTTATTTATTTATTTTATTTCACCTTTATTTAACCAGGTAGGCTAGTTGAGAACAGGTTCTCATTTGCAACTGCGACCTGGCCAAGATAAAGCATAGCAGTGTGAACAGACAACACAGAGTTACACATGGAGTAAACAATTAACAAGTCAATAACACAGTAGAGAAAAAAGGGGAGTCTATATACAATGTGTGCAAAAGGCATGAGGAGGTAGGCGAATAATTACAATATTGCAGATTAACACTGGAGTGATAAATGATCAGATGATCATGTACAGGTAGAGATATTGGTGTGCAAAAGAGCAGAAAAGTAAATAAATAAAAACTGTGGGGATGAGGTAGGTGAAAATGGGTGGGCTATTTACCAATAGATTATGTACAGCTGCAGCGATCGTTAGCTGCTCAGATAGCTGATGTTTGAAGTTGGTGAGGGAGATAAAAGTCTCCAACTTCAGCTTATTTTTGCAATTCCTTCCAGTCACAGGCAGCAGAGTACTGGAACTAAAAAGACGGCCCGAATGAGGTGTTGGCTTTAGGGATGATCAATGAGATACACCTGCTGGAGCGTGCTACGGATGGGTGTTGCCATCGTGACCAGTGAGCTGAGATAAGGCGGAGCTTTGCCTAGCATGGCCTTGTAGATGACCTGGAGCCAGTGGTTCTGGCGACGAATATGAGCGAGGGCCAGCCGACTAGAGCATACAAGTCGCAGTGGGTAGTATAAGGTGCTTTAGTGACAAAACGGATGGCACTGTGATAAACTGCATCCAGTTTGCTGAGAAGAGTGTTGGAAGCAATTTTGTAGATGACATCGCCGAAGTCGAGGATCGGTAGGATAGTCAGTTTTACTAGGGTAAGCTTGGCAGCGTGAGTGAAGGAGGCTTTGTTGCGGAATAGAAAGCCGACTCTTGATTTGATTTTCGATTGGAGATGTTATATATGGGTCTGGAAGGAGAGTTTGCAGTCTAGCCAGACACCTAGGTACTTATAGGTGTCCACATATTCAAGGTCGGAACCATCCAGTGTGGTGATGCTAGTCGGGCAAGCGGGTGCAGGCAGCGATCGGTTGAAAAGCATGCATTTGGTTTTACTAGCGTTTAAGAGCAGTTGGAGGCCACGGAAGGAGTGTTGTATGGCATTGAAGCTCGATTGGAGGTTAGATGGCACAGTGTCCAATGACGGGCCAAAAGTGTATAGAATGGTGTCGTCTGCGTAGAGGTGGATCAGGGAATCGCCCGCAGCAAGAGCAACATCATTGATATACACAGAGAAAAGAGTCGGCCCGAGAATTGAACCCTGTGGCACCCCCATAGAGACTGCCAGAGGACCGGACAACATGCCCTCCGATTTGACACACTGAACTCTGTCTGCAAAGTAATTGGTGAACAAGGCAAGGCAGTCATCCGAAAAACCGAGGCTACTGAGTCTGCCGATAAGAATATGGTGATTGACAGAGTCGAAAGCCTTGGCAAGGTCGATGAAGACGGCTGCACAGTACTGTCTTTTATCGATGGCGGTTATGATGTCGTTTAGTACCTTGAGTGTGGCTGAGGTGCACCGTGACCGGCTCGAAACCAGATTGCATAGCGGAGAAGGTACGGTGGGATTGAGATGGTCAGTTACCTGTTTGTTGACTTGGCTTTCAAAGACCTTAGATAGGCAGGGAAGAATGGATATAGGTCTATAACAGTTTGGGTTCAGGTGTCTCCCCCTTTGAAGAGGGGGATGACTGCGGCAGCTTTCAATCCTTGGGGGATCTCAGACGATATGAAAGAGAGGTTGACAGGCTGGTAATAGGGGTTGCGACAATGGCGGAAGATAGTTTCAGAAATAGAGGGTCCAGATTGTCAAGCCCAGCTGATTTATACGGGTCCAGGTTTTGCAGCTCTTTCAGAACATCTGCTATCTGGATTTGGGTAAAGGAGAACCTGGAGAGGCTTGGGCGAGGAGCTGCGGGGGCGGAGCTGTTGGCCGAGGTAGGAGTAGCCAGGCGGAAGGCATGGCCAGCCGCTGAGAAATGCTTGTTGAAGTTTTCGATAATCATGGATTTATCGGTGGTGACCGTGTTCCCTAGCCTCAGTGCAGTGGGCAGCTGGGAGGAGGTGCTCTTGTTCTCCATGGACTTCACAGTGTCCCAGAACTTTTGGAGTTGAGCTACAGGATGCAAACTTCTGCCTGAAGAAGCTGGCCTTAGCTATTCCTGACTGACTGCGTGTATTGGTTCCTGACTTCCCTGAACAGTTGCATATCACGGGGGCTATTCGATGCTATTGCAGTCCGCCACAGGATGTTTTTGTGCTGGTCGAGGGCAGTCAGGTCTGGAGTGAACCAAGGGCTGTATCTGTTCTTGGTTCTGCATTTTTTGAACGGAGCATGCTTATCTAAAATGGTGATGAAGTTACTTTTAAAGAATGACCAGGCATCCTCAACTGACGGGATGAGGTCAATGTCCTTCCAGGATACGCGGGCCAGGTCGATTAGAAAGGCCTGCTCACAGAAGTGTTTTAGGGAGCGTTTGACAGTGATGAGGGGTGGTCGTTTGACTGCGGCTCTGTGGCGGATACAGGCAATGAGGCAGTGATCGCTGAGATCCTGGTTGAAGACAGCGGAGGTGTATTTGGAGGGCCAGTTGGTCAGGATGACGTCTATGAGGGTGCCCTTGTTTACAGAGTTAGGTTGTACCTGGTGGGTTCCTTGATGATTTGAGTGAGATTGAGGGCATCTAGCTTACATTGTAGGACTGCCGGGGTGTTAAGCATATCCCAGTTTAGGTCACCTAACAGAACAAACTCTGAAGCTAGATGGGGGCGATCAATTCACAAATGGTGTCCAGGCACAGCTGGGAGCTGAGGGTGGCCGGTAGCAGGCGGCAACAGTGAGAGACTTATTTCTGGAGAGGGTAATTTTCAAAATTAGTAGTTCGAACTGTTTGGGTATGGACCTGGAAAGTATGACATTACTTTGCAGGCTATCTCTGCAGTAGACTGCAACTCCGCCCCTTTGGTAGTTCTATCTTGACGGAAGATGTTATAGTTGGGTATGGAAATCTCTGAATTTTTGGTGGCCTTCCTGAGCCAGGATTCAGACACGGCAAAGGACATCAGGGTTAGCAGAGTGTGCTAAAGCAGTGAGTAAAACAAACTTAGGAGGAGGCTTCTGATGTTGACATGCATAAAACCAAGGCTTTTCGATCACAGAAGTCAACAAATGAGGGTACCTGGGGACATGCAGGGCCTGGGTTTACCTCCACATCACCCGGAACAGAGAAGGAGTAGTATGAGGGTGCGGCTAAAGGCTATCAAAACTGGTCGCCTAGAGCGTTGGGGGCAGAGGATAAGAGGAGCGGGTTTCTGGGCATGGTAGAATATATTCAGGGCATAATGCGCAGACAGGGGTATGGTGGGGTGCGGGTACAGCGGAGGTAAGCCCAGGCACTGGGTGATGATGAGACAGGTTGTATCTCTGGACATGCTGGTTGTAATGGGTGAGGTCACCGCATGTGTGGGAGGTGGGACAAAGGAGGTAACAGGGGTATGCAGAGTGGGTCTAGGGGCTCCATTGTGAACTAAAACAATTATAACTAACCTGAACAACAGTATACAAGGCATATTGACATCTGAGAGAGACATACAGCGAGGCATACAGTAATCACAGGTGTTGAATTTGGAAAGCTAGCTAAAAACAGTAGGCGAGGCTAATCCGCTAGCACAACAAACAGCAGGTAAAATGGCGTTGACTAGGCAACGGGGCCGACAGGTAAGACAAACAAGCAGAAAGGAGTACCGTGATTAATGGACAGTCCAGCGTGCGTCAGCTATGTAGCCAAGAGATCAGTGTCTGTATTTGTATTTGTAATCTGTATTTCTTCTTTCTTTATGCTCTGGCTTCAAGGAAACTTTCCACAGCTTTGTTTGTGGGCCTCAATGGTGTGTGCTACGCTGCTCCTATAAAAAGTAAGTAATGTCTTGCTTTTTCATCTGACATTTTGACATCAGTGTTATAGGAAAGTTGCTTGTCATTGTTACATGACAGTAGGTTGTCGTAAGACAAGGCTGCATGAAGTGTGAACTGCAGCTTTCTTGGATCCACAAAAAAATGTGTTTTTGGGGAATGCGGGCATCGATCCCACTATTGGGTGATATAGCATGCTATAAAGCAAACACAATAAATTGATCAAATTCCCCAGCTGTTTGGAATTGCCACAAGGAGCAACCAAGAGGTCCAGTCTTGTCAGGCTATGTTGTTGGTGGACTTGTTAGTTTGCGCTCCAGCACTTGCAGAGGCTCGGTGCATCTCAGTTGGTTAGAGTGTGTTAGCTCAGTTGGTTCTACGCTGCTCTCTGAAAGTAAGTAATGTCTTCTTTTTCATCTGACATTGTGACATCAGTGTTACATGAGAGTTTCTTGTCATTGTTACATGACAGTTTCTTGTCATTGTTTACATGACAGTAGGTTGTTGTAAGACAAGGCTGCATGAAGTGTGAACTGGAGTTTTCTTGGATCCATAAAACAATGTGCTTTTGGAGAATGTGGGCATCGATCCCACTACCTCACGCGTGCAAAGCATTTGAGCTAATTCCCCAGCCGTTTGGAATTTCCGCAAGAAGCAACCAAGAGGGTCCAGTCTTGTCAGGCTATGCTGTTGGTGGACTTGTTTGTTGACGTGCCAGCACTTGCAGAGGCTCGGTGCATTTCAACAATTGAGCAAAATAGCAAATGGCCTGTTAGCTCAGTTGGTTAGTGTGTGGTGCTAATAATGCCAAGGTCATGGGTTTGATCCCCATACTGGATGTTATGTACATTTTGAGTGTCAAAATTATGAGTCACATGCATGTGAATTGTCAAGGGTGCCACAGAATTATGTTGAGTGAATTACCGGAATAGATCAGTTGGGAGAGCGTTAGACTGAAGATATAAAGGGCCCTGTTTCAATCCTGGGTTTCGGCATCTGTATTTGTTCTTTCTTTATGCTCTGGCTTCAAGGAAACTTTCCACAGCTTTGTTTGTGGGCCTCAATGGTGTGTGCTACGCTGCTCCTCTGAAAGTAAGTAATGTCTTGCTTTTTCATCTGACATTTTGACATCAGTGTTACATTAAAGTTGCTTGTCATTGCAACATGACAGTAGGTTGTCCTAAGACAAGGCTGCATGAAGTGTGAACTGCAGCTTTCTTGGATCCACAAAAAATGTGTTTTTGGGGAATGCGGGCATCGATCCCACTACCTATAGCATGCTAAGCAAACACAATACCAATTGATCAAATTCCCCAGCTGTTTGGAATTGCCACAAGCAGCAACCAAGAGTGTCCAGTCTTGTCAGGCTATGCTGTTGGTGGACTTGTTAGTTTGCGCTCCAGCACTTGCAGAGGCTCGGTGCATCTCAACAATTGTGCTCTGTAGCCAGCGGCCGGTTAGCTCAGTTGGTTAGAGTGTGTGATACGCTGCTCTCGGAAAGTAAGTAATGTCTTGCTTTTTCATCTGACATTGTGACATCAGTGTTACATGAGAGTTTCTTGTCATTGTTACATGACAGTTTCTTGTCATTGTTTACATGACAGTAGGTTGTCGTAAGACAAGGCTGCATGAAGTGTGAACTGGAGTTTTCTTGGATCCATAAAACAATGTGATTTTGGAGCATGCGGGCATCGATCCCACTACCTCACGCATACAAAGTATTTGAGCTAATTCCCCAGCCGTTTGGAATTTCCGCAAGAAGCAACCTAGAGGGTCCAGTCTTGTCAGGCTATGCTGTTGGTGGACTTGTTTGTTGACGTGCCAGCACTTGCAGAGGCTCAGTGTATTTCAACAATTGAGCAAAATAACAAATGGCTGGTTAGCTCAATTGGTTAGAGTGTGGTGCTAATAATGCCAAGGTCATGGGTTCAATCCCCATACTGGCTACTGACTTGAGTGTCAAAATTGTGAGTCACGTGAATTGTGAAGGGTGCCACAGAAGAAGTTGAGTGATTTTCCGAAATAGCTCAGTTGGGAGAGCGCTAGACTGAAGATCTAAAGGTCCCTGGTTCGATCCCGGGTTTTAGCATTTGTATTTGTTCTTTCTTTATGCACTGGCTTCAATGAAACTATCCACAGCTTTGTTTGTGGGCCTCAATGGTGTGTGCTACGCTGCTCCTCTGAAAGTGTGGGTGACATTGGTTATGTGGGAGAATTATATACATGATTTGATAACAAAAGAGAAAAGGTACACATGGGTTCGTTCCCTGTTCTGGTAAAATGCATTTTCTATTGTATAGGGCAGGAAGCAGTTAAAGGCCATGGAGGTAGGGGAGACTAAAAATGCAGACACATAGACGCTTAAGACCAGCTGGGCATACAAGGAACAAAGGGATAGAAAAAGGAGGGGGTCAGCTAAATGACCAACTGATGGATTACAGACATCAATCACAGGGCAGCTGAACACCCTAAAGCGAAAGGAGATGAAAGACACATGCAGAGGGACACATAGGGTTAATTACAGGGTCTGAGCACAGGCCACAGGAAGGGGGGATGTATATTATCTTTATGTCAAAGGAAGGGTCTTGACATCATATAATCTGGCCGAAAGCAGATGTGGGCGTTACTGGGCTGAACAAGCAGGACGTAAAGATTGGGATGTAACGTAATTTACATATGGGATGGGCTCATATGCAATATGTGGATAAATACTGGAGCCAGGGCTCTGGAAAAGGTGTGGGTCCTGCGGGGCTCTCCGGCTTCTGATACGGGGGTGTATTAAAAGTCTATCATTGAATTCAAAGTTCCTTCCATGTTTGAATCGATTGGCCACTACAGATTTTGGCGAGCTTGCCAGGAGTGATGAGAGACCGGTCCTGTCTGATGGCGGGGTCTTTTGAACGATCTGGCAAACACTGGTGGCCGCCTAACTATGACGAGGTAAGCAAAGAACTTACTGTAGTTATGTTTGCATAGATTGTTTCGGAGATCCTGCCTCAGCAAGAGGAGCGTAAAGTAGGTCTCTCTCTCTCAAATTTCCTAAAAACTATAGAAACGAAAGAACTTTTTGAATTCAATGAATTGCATGCATGTGTGTAAGCTTGGGAATTGTATAATGAATATGCATGTTTGGTAAATAAATAAGCGGGGGCTGTGAACTTCGCTGGTGTAGGGTGCGTGATTCGGACGGCCCCCCTCGTTTAGTCATTCGCAGGGGACTGTTGTGTGAGCTGAGTGTTTAGCGCTCTCTGGCAGAGTGGTTGAAATCAGGCACAGGGCTACAGCCGTCTGTTTATATGTTTAGAAAATAGATAAGTAGTAAGATAGATAAAATATTCATGGCTACCGCTTCAAGGAAAAGGTCTGTACAGATGGGTATTTAGTAAATAGATACACATGGCTACCGTTTTGAAATGAAGGTCTGTTACGGGTGAATATTTAGAATACAGAAAGAACGTTAGCCTGATTGTGCGACGTTCATCTTAAAAAGGAAATCCTGCGATACCGCTTCAAAATATTTACCAGAAGGTCTGTATGGGTAGGCTACTTTTTTGATAAGTAGATAGGGAAATATTCGTGGCTACCGCTCTATGAAAGAGGTCTGAAACGGACGAATATTTAAAACACAGGAAGAACGCCAGCCTGATTGTGCGACGTTCAACTGAAAAAGGAAATCCTGCGAATATAAAACGCTCCGTCTGGCTAAACGGGGGTTTATAAATCAGTAGGTCGCGCCACGATATTGCTCTAACGTAGAATAAAGATCAATACGGGGTGGATGAATAGGATATGAAGACAAGCTGATCCGATTAGACAGTAGTCTTGTCATGTCGTAAAAATCCTATAGGATAATACCTGTTTATGTAGAGGAAGTGAATTAAACTAGGGGATAAAACTATAGGTCGTTTTTTAGGTAAAAAAATGAGGGGTATGAGTGAAAAACCATATAGGATAATACCAGCTTATGTTGAGGAAGTGAATTAAGTTAGGTAATAGACTGTTTTGTTTTTAGAGAATGCTTGTCATCCGGTCAAATTAGACTTATGTTGTGGGAAGTGAATTAAGTCCAGAGGGAGAGACTGGTTTGTTTTTAGGTAAAAACAAAAGTATTGAATGAATGAATGGAATTGAACGAATGAATGAGAAAGATGTTGTAATACAATTCTGTGTGAGGATAGAACCAAGTTAGGGACAAGTCGGATGTGGTTAGACGGAACGTCCAGAAGAGGGGGTGCGCAGCCCTCCTGTGACAGAGTATATAGTTAGACTTCTTCTGACTGGCCAAAAGTGATCCTCTATCAGCTTAATACATTTACAGAGTGATCCCTATCATACCTTAAGGGAAGATTTCGGCAGTACCTGTATGGTTAGTGAGAAAGTCCATATTGCAAATGTACGGTCCCTTACTAGACGTCCGAAATCGTTTGTAAAATTCGCGGACGGCGTCGGGCCGAGCGGCAGGGCCGGACCTACCAGGAAGTCATCAAATGAACTTTGTCGGACATTCGGTTTCCGTTTTACAAAAATAATAAGATTTAGGTCATTTTTCCGCTGTCCCGGAAATTCCCACAAGAGGGCATAAGCAATCATATTGCTATTGGACAAAACATCACGATTCACGACGGGGCCTTATCTCGAAAACTGAAAATATTTAGAAGCCGAAACTCGGTGAGCGTAGGGGCGGCATAATGGGCAGTTGGCCCCGAACAAGATAGCGTCTAGGCCTCAACGGTTTTTGAATTATGGCCATTTATCTGGGATTAAAGGTCCAAAATGAAAATAGAGAAATTATTTTTCCACTTCACGTCAAAGTCAAGGAGCCTCCGGGGTCAAAAAAAAAAGAACAAGCCATTTATCTATCGTCATTTTTAAGAGAAATCGTACAACGACACGTTGGTGATGTTATCGGATAGGTGTTTTTTTTTTCAACGGTTACAGATCCAGTTGCAGGGTGTTCTTACGAATCTTTTTAAAGTGTGCTGCGGAGTTCTGCGAGATTTCTGTGATTTTCTATGATTTTCTGAAATAACACACACTCGCTAAACCCTCCGTAAATAACTCAGTTCTTAACGTAAAGACTTCAAACTCAGGATTCTGTAAAGGCATACCCAAATCATGATTTGAGTTTATTTATAGCTTCCTGTGCCAACCGGAAGTGCCTTAAATGGTGTCACAGTGGCAGTTTCCAAGGGTTAAAAAGGTCAGATCTTTTCAAAACTTCATATGTGTGATTAGGCAACCCCCATAAACTGTAAGTCAGTCATTTCTCCCAACAGATGTCAAAGAAAAGCTCTCTCTCACACACACACACACACACACACACAGAAACACACACACAGCAAGGATGGAGTGATAAAGTGCGGTGCTTAAAGACACACAAAGCCTACAATGGCATTTCCATATTCTCTAGGCCGTGCCGAGTTCAACAAGATGCCCCGCTTGACCGTAGCTCGCTCGGTCTAAGCACAGTGACCATGAGAAAAAATAGGCCCAAAATTAAGCCTAGCCCTAAATGTCATTTGTTTTGGGTGACAGTGAGAGAACTGTTAGGGTTAGAAGTACAATTCGACCTTAGGTACGTTCCTAAGGTCCTCCCGATCCGTGCAAGCCTAACCTTGACCATGTGGCATTAACCCTTAACAGTTAAAAGAAGGTGTTTACATCAAAACAGTTTGCATTGACTTCTCTCCCCATAGGAATACATTGCCTGCACCTCTAAATTCAACCTGAAGCCTATGTGGGTTATGAATGCCTAATGAACCTGTCTTCTATGACAGTCCATCAGACCACTATGAGGTCTACCTGTGTCGATTCTAAGCTTCCTGGAGCAACCGGAAGTGGTTAAATTGACCCAAAAGGAGTTTTGATGTACATAACCTTCAAAGGTGAAAATGACTGCATTCAACACTGTGTAGATCGTAGATCAGTCAATTCTTAACTTAAAGACTTAAAACTCAGGATTCTGTAAGTGTTTATGTCAATCAAGACATGTGTTTACTTATAGCTTCCTGTGCCAACCGGAAGTGCCTTTAATTGGGTCACAATGTCTGTTTTGAAGGGTTAGAAAAGTCATATCTCTCCAAAACTTCATATGTGTGACTAGGCAACCCTCCTAAACTGTAAATCAGTCATTTCTCCCAGCAGATGTCAAAGAAAAGCTCTCACACACACACACAGCAAGGATGGAGTTAAAAAGTGCAGTGCTTAAAGACACAGACAGCAGGCAATGGCATTACCATAATCTCTAGGCCGTGCCGAGTTCAACGAGATATCCCGCTTGACCGTAGCTCGCTCGGTCTGAGCGCAGCGACCATTAGAAACGTAGGCCCAAAATGAAGCCTGCCCCACAACGTCATTTGCTTTTGGGTGACAGTGAGAGAACCGTTAAGGTGAGAAGCACAATTCGACCTCAGGTATGTTCCTAAGGTCCTCCCGATCCGCAAGCCTAACCATGGCCGTGTGGCATTAACCCTTAATAGTTAAAAGAAGGTGTTTACTTCAAAGAGTTTGCATTGACTTGTCTCCCCATAGGAATACATTGCCTGCACCCCTAAATTCAACCTGAAGTCTATATGGGTTATGAATGCCGTATGAACCTGTCTTTAGTAACAGTCCATCAGGGCAGTATGAGGTCTCTGTGTTGATTCTAAGCTTCCTGGACCAACCGGAAGTGGTTAAAATCACCCTAAAAGTGTTTATCCATACCCTGCCTGCAGTTTGATAGACATAGTGCATTCAACCCTGTGTAAATCAGTCAATTCTTAATGTAAGGACTTAAAACTCAGGATTCTGTAACAGCATACCCCAGTAAGGATATGTGTTGACTTATAGCTTCCTGTGCCAACCGGAAGTGCCATAATTGGTGTCTCAGGGGCTGTTTCGAGGGGTTAAAAAAGTCAGATCTTTCCAAAACTTCATATGTGTGATTAGGCAACCCCCATGAACTGTAAATCAGTCATTTTTCCCATAAAATTTCAAAGGAAAACTAAATCACACAGACACACAACTTGGGAGCAGGGACGTATTGGGGTTTGTAGAGACAGACAGTGCCTCCAATAGTTAGCTTTGTTTGAGCTAAAAAAGAACCGTCAGACCTAGAGTTCCGAAACTTTAGAAACCTGTTCTAGACCTCAGTTCGATAGTGCGTGGTGAGTTGGGTGGCTCTAGAAGGTTCTCGGACCGAGAAACAGCCTCGTACATTTGCAATGACTTCAATTCATTTTGACCATTACGAAAATGGCGACATTTAGAAATGTCTCAGAGACACAAGACTAGGTGCATTGAAACCGGCTCGGCCCATAGAGACGGACCCCAACGTTTCTGTCCGATAGCTCATTCAAGGACCCAATAGCAAGGCATGGAAAAAAGTGGATTTTCAGCACCAATTAGGGTTTTACTCGGGCACCGAAGGACCTATCGAGCCGAAACTCGGGATTCGGGGTCGCCTCACATAGGCCTTCACATAATGTCCGACCTGGACCCGCAGCTAGAACGTAACTATGTGTTTTACGTTTTTTATTATGTTTTAAACTAAAGGCGCTGCGAATTATGGGCCTGTTCTGACATATGTGATAGTTGACTTCTAAATGAGTTGGAAAAAGTGGGTTTGGTGTCAATTGGTATCAGTTTGGTGTCAGAATGACATCTAATTGACTGATGGACACTGACTTGCTAGTTGACTTTTGTACATTAGCAATATGTTTAAACGGAGAGGGACCATCACCAAAATGGCATTCTGAAATCAACACAAAAAAGCCTAACCTTGACCCTGTGGCATTAACCCTTAACAGTTAAAAGAAGCTGTTTACATCAAAGAGTTTGCATTGACTTCTCTCCCCATAGGAATACATTGCCTGCACCTCTAAATTCAACCTGAAGCCTATGTGGGTTATGAATGCCTTATGAACCTGTCTTCTATGACAGTCCATCAGACCACTATGAGGTCTACCTGTGCCAATTCTAAGCTTCCTGAAGCAACCGGAAGTGGTTGAAATCACCTTATCAGTGTTGATCCATACACTGCCTGCAGTTTGATAGACATAGTGCATTCAACCCTGTGTAGATCAGTCAATTCTTAACTTAAAGACTTAAAACTCAGGATTCTGTAAGTGGCTATGTCAATCAAGACATGTGTTTACTTATAGCTTCCTGTGCCAACCGGAAGTGCCTTTAATTGGGTCACACTGTCTGTTTTGAAGGGTTAGAAAAGTCATATCTCTCCAAAACTTCATATGTGTGACTAGGTAACCCTCCTAAACTGTAAATCAGTCATTTCTCCCAATAGATGTCAAAGAAAAGCTCTCACACGCACACACAGCAAGGATGGAGTTAAAAGTGCGGTTCTTAAAGACACAGAGAGCAGGCAATGGCATTACCATAATCTCTAGGCCGTGCCGAGTTCAACGAGATATCCCGCTTGACCGTAGCTCGCTCGGTCTAAGCGCAGCGACCATGAGAAAAATTTCAAAGGAAAACTAAATCACACACACACAGCTTGGAGGGAGGGACCCATTGGGGTGCGTAGAGACATACACTGCCTGCATTAGTTAACCTTGTTGGAACTTTTAAAGAACCGTCAGACCTAGAGTTCCGGAACTTTAGAATCCTGTTCTAGACCTCAGGTCGATAGTGCGTGGTGAGTTACGTGGCTCTAGACGGTTCTCGGACCGAGAAACAGCTTCGTACATTTGCAATGACTTCAATTCATTTGGACCATTACGAAAATGGCGACATTTAGAAATGTCTCAGAGACACAAGACTAGGTGCATTGCGACCGTCTCGGCCCATATAGACAGACCCCAACGTTTCGGTCCGATAGCTCATTCAAGGACCCCGTAGCAAGTCATAGAAAAAAGTTGATTTTCAGCACCAGTCAGCCTAATCACTTAGGGCTCGGTCCCAATTTCGGAATTCATGCTTTTCCTTCGCACTTCTCAGTATTTGGTATTCAGACTTACCTTTTTTAGTCGCGTAACGCACTCTGCATGTGTGGCTAGCTTGGGCGCTCTGAATGCATTCCTGCTACGTGTGGTCTGAGGTCCATAATGATTCAAATAGTTTACCACTCCAGGGTAAGCCGACAAGAAACACAGCCCTTATTTTAATTTTTTTTAAATCCCCTGTCAGGAACATGAAGGGTGGAAAAATGATTGGAACCATTTTCCTGTTTGACCGCTAGTTTTTAATGGGTATTATTCTGCCCTTGAGTTGCGTTCCCATGCAAAACTAGACAGATAGCTAACAACTAAGTCTTCAATAAAACTCCCAAGGCGTGACTTTTCTTAAATGAATATATTGAAAACGTTTATGTTGTGAAACTGCAAAATACAGAAAAGAATATACTTTAGTGTTCAATTCACACCGACATACTGTAGCTGTACATTAAACATTTGAAGTTGCATAAATACAAAGCACGCGCTAAGGTACCATGCATCTGGCATGATGCCAAACCATATAGCTAATTGTTAACCATATGGTAATTGCTCCTTTCATTACTCTAATAATGTATAACCATCTATGTAGAATAACAAAGCATATTACACTAGAAACAGTAACAAACTACAGTATTGTATATTTTACAATTCGTTTGCATGACGCATGAGCAAAGTAATACAGCTAACGACATACATTAAAGGCATTGCAATTTGTGAGTAAATGCAACCAACATTGATATGTAAGAAACTCTATCAATAACAATATTATCATCATTAGCTAAATGCTTGAATCGAACTTACAAACAAATATTTTTCCAAGGCTGAAGCGTGACAAGAAATAACTACATTGAAAGACCTGCACCGTAGCGTTGTTTGTAGCTGCTTCTATGCGTGCAAAACAAATTCTGAACTTCCCGTTTGCGTTGTCTTTCTATGTACCAGAAAGCGCCACTAGGGGGCAAATAACACCATTGAACACAATGAAAATCCAATTTAACCATTGTAATAAAATAATCTGTTACCTTCTAACAGGATGGCAGCACAGGTATTATGGCTCTTTCTGTGGTACTCACTTTGGGATATTATGTGAGGTAGACTTTTGGGCATTCCTAATATTTTCCACGACTTCCTCTTTTTGTATTGTAGTTTCAGTAGTGTAGTGGTTATCACGTTCGCCTCACACGCGAAAGGTCATATTCAATATTTCCCAATGCCCAGAGGCTAGCATTTGGTTTGAAACAGTTGTGGTTTATCTAAACCTTGCTGTCTACCTCTCCTACCTGTGGATCAATGTTGCCGTTTTTTGGGGGACCTCCACCGTGCGATCTGTATGAATGTGAACAGACCGACAGCTTCTCTGAGCCAGGCAAATTCATTTATCAGGGTCATTGTAATGGATATATCCAAAGAAATGGCAAGATAATCCAAGGTTAAACTCTTACCTCTACCTGGGACGCTTGCGTCCCAACTAGAGCTCTGGAAATGCAAATGCGCTACGCTAAATGCTAATAGTATTAGTTAAAACTCAAAAGTTCATTAAAATACACATGCAGGGTATCAAATTAAAGCTACACTCGTTGTGAATCCAGGCAACAAGTCAGATTTTTAAAATGCTTTTCGGCGACAGCATGAGAAGCTATTATCTGATAGCATGCACCAATACACTACAACAGAAAAGCACAGCAGGGGACGTAAACAAAATAATTAGCATTTTGGCGTTACACAAACCGCACAATAAAATAGAAAACAGTCATTACCTTTCACCATCTTCTTTGTTGGCACTCCTAGATGTCCCATAAACACTATTGGGTCTTTATTTCGATTAAATCGGGCCATATAAAGCCAAGATATCGTTATATGTAGACTGTGCGATAAACGAAAAAAACAGCGATTTCACAACGTAACGTCATTTTTTAAAATTCAAAAAGTAGACGATAAACTTTCACAAAACACTTCGAAATACGTTTGTAATGCTACTTTAGGTATTAGTAAACGTTAATAAGCGATAAAAATCATCCGTAGGCGATGTACATATCATTAGCTGTCGTCTTGGAAAAAATTTCAGGAGAGAGCTCTTCCGGAATGATCTGGGCGGAGACCGGAGGTACGTCGTGCCCCTCTTTCGGTTCAACCAAGAATCAAAGAGGATTAAATTCACAAGATACTCGACTACATGGGGATGCTGTGGGAGTTGAATGCTCGGTCTTATCTAATTCGGCTCACTGTTAACAATTGCTGGAAGTGGCGCAAGGATATTTATTTCCATTTTCTGTGATCAGGTTTTCCTGCGCTTTCCGATGTAACGCACGTTATGTAATAGCCACAGTCGAGATTTAACCAGTTTTAAAAACGTCCGAGGGAATCCTATACACACATTCTAACCATATGAACGTACTATATTCCTGGCATGAGTAGCAGGGCGCTGAAATGTTGCGCGATTTTTAACAAAATGTTCAAAAAAGTAGAGGGTAGGAGCAACTAGTTAAACAAACACAAATGTAGATCGTTTTCGGTCATTTCAGCTGCTTGATGTGATTGTTTGATAGATTTAGTTGGCTGGCTAGCAAAGGAAAAGAAGCTAGCCTGCATAGGTACAGTGCATTCGGAAAGTTTTCAGGCCCCTTACTTTTTCCACATTTTGTTACGTTACAGACTTATACTAAAATGGATAAAATAAAATAAAATCTATCTACACACAATACCCCATAATGACAAAGCGATAACATATAGTTTTTATTAATAAAACAAATCTTTTAAAATACCTCATAATTCCCGGCTTCTCAAGCCTTATTGCTTAATTAATGGACTAAGTAATTTCTGATTTTCAATAGGTTCTTAGAGCGATAAATGTCCCACCCAGCCAAAGTCAGCGACACCCTTAGTATTCCACTCATCAGGTTTCTGTAGTGTAGTGGTTATCACGTTCGCCTAACACGCGAAAGGTCCCTGTTTCGAGACCGGGCGGAAACAATTTTTAACAAATTGGACAGTAAGCCTATTCACTTAGGGCTCAGTTCCAATTTCGGAATTCATGCTTTTCCTTCGCACTTCTCAGTATTTGGTATTCAGACTTACCTTTTTCAGTCGCGTAATGCACTCTGCATGTGTGGCTAGCTTGGGAGCTCTGAATATATTCCTGCTACGTGTGGTCTGAGGTCCATAATGATTCAAATAGTTTATCATGCCAGGGTAAGCCGACAAGAAACAGCCCTTATTTTAAGTGTTTTTAAAATCCCCTGTGGGGAACATGAAGGGTGGAAAAATGATTGGAACCATTTTCCTGTATGACCGCTAGTTTTTAATGGGTATTATGGCTCTTTCTGTGGTACTCACTTTGGGATATTATGTGAGGTAGACTTGTGGGCATTCCTAATATTTTCCACGACTTCCTCTTTTTGTGTTGTAGTTTCAGTAGTGTAGTGGTTATCACGTTCGCCTCACACGCGAAAGGTCATAGTCAATATTTCCCAATGCCCAGAGGCTAGCATTTGGTTTGAAACAGTTGTGGTTTATCTAAACCTTGCTGTCTACCTCTCCGACCTGTGGATCAATGTTGCCGTTTTTTTGGGGACCTCCACCGTGCGATCTGTATGAATGTGAACAGACCGACAGCTTCTCTGAGCCAGGCAAATTCATTTATCAGGGTCATTGTAATGGATATATCCAAAGAAATGGCAATATAATCCAAGGTAAAACAAACACAAATGTAGATCGTTTTCTGTCATTTCAGCTGCTTGATGTGATTGTGTGATAGATTTAGTTGGCTGGCTAGCAAAGGAAAAGAAGCTAGCCTGCATAGGTACAGTGCATTCGGAAAGTTTTCAGGCCCCTTACTCTTTCCACATTTTGTTACGTTACAGACTTATACTAAAATGGATGAAATAAAATAAAATCTATCTACACACAATACCCCATAATGACAAAGCGATAACATATAGTTTTTATTAATAAAACAAATATTTTAAAAATACCTCATAATTCCCGGCTTCTCGAGCCTTATTGCTTAATTAATGGACTAAGTAATTTCTGATTTTCAATAGGTTCTGAGAGCGATAAATGCCCCACCCAGCCAAAGTCAGCCACACCCTTAGTTTTCTATTCATCAGGTTTCTGTAGTGTAGTGGTTATCATGTTCGCCTAACACGCGAAAGGACCCCGGTTCGAGACCGGGTGGAAACACTTTTTAACAAATTGGACAGTAAGCCTATTCACTTAGGGCTCGGTCCCAATTTTGGAATTCATGCTTTTCCTTCGCACTTCTCAGTATTTGGTATTCAGACTTACCTTTTTTGTTGCGTAACGCACTCTGCATGTGTGGCTAGCTTGGGCGCTCTGAATATATTCCTGCTACGTGTGGTCTGAGGTCCATAATGATTCAAATAGTTTACCACTCCAGGGTAAGCCGACAAGAAACACAGCCCTTATTTTAAGTGTTTTTAAAATCCCCTGTGGGGAACATGAAGGGTGGAAAAATGATTGGAACTATTTTCCTGTTTGACCGCTAGTTTTTAATGGGTATTATGGCTCTTTCTGTGGTACTCACTTTGGGATATTATGTGAGGTAGACTTGTGGGCATTCCTAATATTTTCCACGACTTCCTCTTTTTGTATTGTAGTTTCAGTAGTGTAGTGGTTATCACGTTCGCCTCACACGCGAAAGGTCATAGTCAATATTTCCTAATGCCCAGAGGCTAGCATTTGGTTTGAAACAGTTGTGGTTTATCTAAACCTTGCTGTCTACCTCTCCGACCTGTGGATCAATGTTGCCGTTTTTTTGGGGACCTCCACCGTGCGATCTGTATGAATGTGAACAGACTGACAGCTTCTCTGAGCCAGGCAAATTCATTTATCAGGGTCATTGTAATTGATATATCCAAAGAAATGGCAATATAATCCAAGGTAAAACAAACAAAAATGTAGATCGTTTTCTGTCATTTCAGCTGCTTGATGTGATTGTGTGGTAGATTTAGTTGGCTGGCTAGCAAAGGAAAAGAAGCTAGCCTGCATAGGTACAGTCCATTCGGAAAGTTTTCAGACCCCTTACTTTTTTCCACATTTTGTTACGTTACAGCCTTATACTAAAATGGATGAAATAAAATAAAATCTATCTACACACAATACCCCATAATGACAAAGCGATAACATATAGTTTTTATTAATAAAACAAATATTTTAAAAATACCTCATAATTCCCGGCTTCTCGAGCCTTATTGCTTAATTAATGGACTAAGTAATTTCTGATTTTCAATAGGTTCTGAGCTAAATGCCCCACCCAGCCAAAGTCAGCCACACCCTTAGTTTTCTACTCATCATGTTTCTGTAGTGTAGCGGTTATCACGTTCTCCTCACACGCGAAAGGTCTCCGGTTCGAAACCGGGCGGAAACACATTTGAACAAATTGGACAGTAAGCCTATTCACTTAGGGCTCGGTCCCAATTTCAGAAGTCATGCTTTTCCTTCGCACTTCTCAGTATTTGTTACTCAGACTTGCCCTTTTTTAGTCGCGTAACGCACTCTGCATGTGTGACTAGCTTGGGCGCTCTGAATACATTCCTGCTACCTGTGGTCTGAGGTGCATAATGATTCAAATAGTTTACCACTCCAGGGTAAGCCGACAAGAAACACAGCCCTTATTTTAAGTGTTTTTAAAATCCCCTGTGGGGAACATGAAGGGTGGAAAAATGATTGGAACTATTTTCCTGTTTGACCGCTAGTTTTTAATGGGTATTATGGCTCTTTCTGTGGTACTCAATTTGGGATATTATGTGAGGTAGACTTGTGGGCATTCCTAATATTTTCCACGACTTCCTCTTTTTGTATTGTAGTTTCAGTAGCGTAGTGGTTATCACGTTCGCCTCACACGCGAAAGGTCATATTCAATATTTCCCAATGCCCAGAGGCTAGCATTTGGTTTGAAACAGTTGTGGTTTATCTAAACCTTGCTGTCTACCTCTCCGACCTGTGGATCAATGTTGCCGTTTTTTTGGGGACCTCCACCGTGCGATCTGTATGAATGTGAACAGACTGACAGCTTCTCTGAGCCAGGCAAATTCATTTATCAGTGTCATTGTAATTGATATATCCAAAGAAATGGCAATATAATCCAAGGTAAAACAAACAAAAATGTAGATCGTTTTCTGTCATTTCAGCTGCTTGATGTGATTGTGTGATATATTTAGTTGGCTGGCTAGCAAAGGAAAAGAAGCTAGCCTGCATAGGTACAGTGCATTCGGAAAGTTTTCAGGCCCCTTACTTTTTCCACATTTTGTTACGTTACAGACTTATACTAAAATGGATGACATAAAATAAAATCTATCTACACACAATACCCCATAATGACAAAGCGATAACATATAGTTTTTTATTAATAAAACCTCATAATAACTCATAATTCCCGGCTCATAATACCTCATAATTCCCGGCTTCTCAAGCGTTATTGCTTAATTAATGGACTAAGTAATTTCAGATTTTCAATAGGTTCTGAGAGCGATAAATGCCCCACCCAGCCAAAGTCAGCCACACCCTTAGTATTCCACTCATCAGGTTTCTGTAGTGTAGTGATAGAGGAAATTATGGTTGAAATGATTAATTATGAATACATTATTGATTAGAACCATTTATTATGGATTAATTATATTTATTATAATCAACAGCGCTTTATCAATTATTCCAGAGATGCGATTAAAGGGTTGGCAGAACAGACTGATGCAACCAGCCTGATGGCTTGGCAGAATAGAATTGCATTGGATATGTTATTGGCTGAAAAGGGAGGAGTATGTGTGATCTTCGGGAACATGTGTTGTACTTTCATCCCGAATAACACAGCTCCGGACGAATCAGTGCCTGAAGCCTCAGCTGGTTTGACCACCCTGGCTCACGGGTTGGCAGAAAACTCTGCGTGCATTATAGCTTAGAGTTACTTTTCAAAAGCGGCCAGAACCATCCAAATACATTTCTTTTAAAAAGGAGAAGTATCGTAAAGAGTATCGTGAAAATGCAACAGCTGTTAATCAGACTCACTTTGACTTTATATAGTGCACCAAGAGATACATTCTCGCTTACGACCACACCGGCCTTCAGATGAAGCACATTGTTTTATGGATCCAAGAAAACTCAACATAATTCACTCAACATAATTCTGTGGCACCCTTGACAATTCACATGCATGTGAATCATAATTTTGGCACTCAAAAAGTACATAATAGCTAGTAAGGGGATCGAACCCATGACCTTGGCATTATTAGCACCACACTCTAACCAACTGAGCTAACCAGCCATTTGCTATTTTGCTCAATTGTAGAAATGCACCGAGCCTCTGCAAGTGCTGGCATGTCAACAAACAAGTCCACCAACAGCATAGCCTGACAAGACTGGACCCTCTTGGTTGCTTCTTGCGGATATTCCAAACGGCTGGGAATTAGCTCAAATGCTTTACACGCTTGAGGTAGTGGGATCGATGCCCACATTCTCCAAAAGCACATTGTTTTATGGATCCAAGAAAACTCCAGTTCACACTTCATGCAGCCTTGTCTTACGACAACCTACTGTCATGTAAACAATGACAAGAAACTGTCATGTAACACTTCATCCAACACTTCCCACACTGCCCCTACTCGGATGGTATCGCGCCGTCCCAACCTTCGCTCTCTCTCCCCCGCTACTCTCTCCTCTTCCATCCTATCATCTCTTCCCTCTGCTCAAACCTTCTCCAACCTATCTCCTGATTCTGCCTCCTCAACCCTCCTCTCCTCCCTTTCTGCATCCTTTGACTCTCTATGTCCCCTATCCTCCAGGCCGGCTCGGTCCTCCCCTCCCGCTCCGTGGCTCGACGACTCATTGCGAGCTCACAGAACAGGGCTCCGGGCAGCCGAAGGAAATGGAGGAAAACTCGCCTCCCTGCGGACCTGACATCCTTTCACTCCCTCCTCTCTACATTTTCCTCTTCTCTCTCTGCTGCTAAAGCCACTTTCTACCACTCTAAATTCCAAGCATCTGCCTCTAACCCTAGGAAGCTCTTTGCAACCTTCTCCTCCCTCCTGAATCCTCCCCCCTCCTCCCTCTCTGCAGATGACTTCGTCAACCATTTTGAAAAGAAGGTCGACGACATCCGATCCTCGTTTGCTAAGTCAAACGACACCGCTGGTTCTGCTCACACTGCCCTACCCTGTGCTCTGACCTCTTTCTCCCCTCTCTCTCCAGATGAAATCTTGCGTCTTGTGACGGCCGGCCGCCCAACAACCTGCCCGCTTGACCCTATCCCCTCCTCTCTTCTCCAGACCATTTCCGGAGACCTTCTCCCTTACCTCACCTCGCTCATCAACTCATCCCTGACCGCTGGCTAGGTCCCTTCCGTCTTCAAGAGAGCGAGAGTTGCACCCCTTCTGAAAAAACCTACACTCGATCCCTCCGATGTCAACAACTACAGACCAGTATCCCTTCTTTCTTTTCTCTCCAAAACTCTTGAACGTGCCGTCCTTGGCCAGCTCTCCCGCTATCTCTCTCAGAATGACCTTCTTGATCCAAATCAGTCAGGTTTAAAAACTAGTCATTCAACTGAGACTGCTCTTCTCTGTATCACGGAGGCGCTCCGCACTGCTAAAGCTAACTCTCTCTCCTCTGCTCTCATCCTTCTAGACCTATCGGCTGCCTTCGATACTGTGAACCATCAGATCCTCCTCTCCACCCTCTCCGAGTTGGGCATCTCCGGCGCGGCCCACGCTTGGATTGCGTCCTACCTGACAGGTCGCTCCTACCAGGTGGCGTGGCGAGAATCGATCTCCACACCACGTGCTCTCACCACTGGTGTCCCCCAGGGCTCTGTTCTAGGCCCTCTCCTATTCTCGCTATACACCAAGTCACTTGGCTCTGTCATAACCTCACATGGTCTCTCCTACCATTGCTATGCAGACGACACACAATTAATCTTCTCCTTTCCCCCTTCTGATGACCAGGTGGCGAATCGCATCTCTGCATGTCTGGCAGACATATCAGTGTGGATGACGGATCACCACCTCAAGCTGAACCTCGGCAAGACGGAGCTGCTCTTCCTCCCGGGAAGGACTGCCCGTTCCATGATCTCGCCATCACGGTTGACAACTCCATTGTGTCCTCCTCCCAGAGCGCTAAGAACCTTGGCGTGATCCTGGACAACACCCTGTCGTTCTCAACTAACATCAAGGCGGTGGCCCGTTCCTGTAGGTTCATGCTCTACAACATCCGCAGAGTACGACCCTGCCTCACACAGGAAGCGGCGCAGGTCCTAATCCAGGCACTTGTCATCTCCCGTCTGGATTACTGCAACTCGCTGTTGGCTGGGCTCCTGCCTGTGCCATTAAACCCCTACAACTCATCCAGAACGCCGCAGCCCGTCTGGTGTTCAACCTTCCCAAGTTCTCTCACGTCACCCCGCTCCTCCGCTCTCTCCACTGGCTTCCAGTTGAAGCTCGCATCCGCTACAAGACCATGGTGCTTGCCTACGGAGCTGTGAGGGGAACGGCACCTCAGTACCTCCAGGCTCTGATCAGGCCCTACACCCAAACAAGGGCACTGCGTTCATCCACCTCTGGCCTGCTCGCCTCCCTACCACTGAGGAAGTACAGTTCCCGCTCAGCCCAGTCAAAACTGTTCGCTGCTCTGGCCCCCAATGGTGGAACAAACTCCCTCACGACGCCAGGACAGCGGAGTCAATCACCACCTTCCGGAGACACCTGAAACCCCACCTCTTTAAGGAATACCTAGGATAGGATAAAGTAATCCCTCTCACCCCCCCTTAAAAGATTTAGATGCACTACTGTTCCACTGGATGTCATAAGGTGAATGCACCAATTTGTAAGTCGCTCTGGATAAGAGCGTCTGCTAAATGACTTAAATGTAATGTAAATGACAAGAAACTCTCATGTAACACTGATGTCACAATGTCAGATGAAAAGAAAGACATTACTAACTTTCAGAGAGCAGCGTATCACACACTCTAACCAACTGAGCTAACCGGCCGCTGGCTACAGAGCACAATTGTTGAGATGCACCGAGCCTCTGCAAGTGCTGGAGCGCAAACTAACAAGTCCACCAACAGCATAGCCTGACAAGACTGGACACTCTTGGTTGCTCCTTGTGGCAATTCCAAACAGCTGGGGAATTTGATCAATTGGTATTGTGTTTGCTTAGCATGCTATAGGTAGTGGGATCGATGCCCGCATTCCCCAAAAACACATTTTTTTGTGGATCCAAGAAAGCTGCAGTTCACACTTCATGCAGCCTTGTCTTACGACAACCTACTGTCATGTAGCAATGACAAGCAACTTTAATGTAACACTGATGTCAAAATGTCAGATGAAAAAGCAAGACATTACTTACTTTCAGAGGAGCAGCGTAGCACACACCATTGAGGCCCACAAACAAAGCTGTGGAAAGTTTCCTTGAAGCAAGAGCATAAAGAAAGAACAAATACAGATGCCGAAACCCGGGATCGAACCATGGACCTTTAGATCTTCAGTCTAACGCTCTCCCAACTGAGCTATTTCGGAAAATCACTCATCTTCTTCTGTGGCACCCTTGACAATTCACATGCATGTGACTCACAATTTTGACACTCAAAACATCATAGCCAGTACGGGGATCGAACCCATGACCTTGGCGTTATTAGCACCACACTCTAACCAACTGAGCTAACCAGCCATTTGCTGTTTTGCTCAATTGTTGAAATGCACCGAGCCTCTGCAAGTGCTGGCATGTCAACAAACAAGTCCACCAACAGCATAGCCTGACAAGACTGGACCCTCTTGGTTGCTTCTTGCGGAAATTCCAAACGGCTGGGGAATTAGCTCAAATGCTTTACACGCGTGAGGTAGTGGGATCGATGCCCACATTCTCCAAAAGCACATTGTTTTATGGATCCAAGAAAACTCCAGTTCACACTTCATGCAGCCTTGTCTTACGACAACCTACTGTCATGTAAACAATGACAAGAAACTGTCATGTAACAATGACAAGAAACTCTCATGTAACACTGATGTCACAATGTCAGATGAAAAAGAAAGACATTACTTACTAAAGGATAAACCTCCCAAAGATGCTTGGAGTAAAAGCATGAATGTATTTATGCGGGATGCCCGACGTGGAAAGGTAGGTGGTTGGTCTTCTCTCTGATTGGCTACATGAGATCACAATGTCGTTGGTTGTCCGTGGCTCCAGTCTTGAACAGAACTACAGGATGGGTTTTCCTTTCACTCGTTCTGGAAGATGGGCTAATCAACCCTGTCGCTGATTCCTCAGTGGGTGATGAGTAGGATGGTTTGGATATAGTAGCAGAATGATCTCACTTAAGGTCATTTTTCTAGGTACTTGTGAGTTTAGGAAAGTTCCAAACGTGTAGCTTGCGCCTCACGGTTTTCTGGTTAATGTTAATTTCTGTTACCATTCCTTTTATGCACTCTGGCCGCCGGGGACGCTTCTGTCAACTGACCAACTCTCTGTCCCTCGTGGCATGGCTACTTACTATGCACATTTTCTAGGGGAGTTTCTCTAACACGTTCAAAGTGAATACTGGAACAATATTTCTAACATAAGACTGGTCAGAGATTACCTATAGAAAAATTTCATATTGGTTTTCATTTTTACTAGAAACGTCCTCACTCTACAGGTAGGAAGTCTCGAGGCTTTACATTGTATATGAAATATGTTTTTTCAAGACAAAGGTTATTTTTGTTGGGAAAGGCCTGTTAGCAAAAACATTCCTTTAGTTATACTGGAGGGGGAGAAAGAACCCACTTCTGCTGTAAATTGATCTGATCCTCACAGGACAGTCATGACACCACCACAAGACTTCGTACACAAGGCGGTTGGGGTTTGCAGCGTTTTCTTGTTCTTAACTTAGTCCCTCTCTCTACACTGGCAGCTGTGAGAACCCCGAGGATCCATACCGTGTCGTCTTCCACCCGGTAGTAGCTGATGCCAGGGTCCACTTCCCCCCTCACGTCAAACGCTTTGAGGCCTATATGTTTTCCTTCGCCGAGGATGCGGTTGAGCCGAGTGGCCAGGTAACAAAGTTACCCCAACAATCTTTATTGGTTAATTTTGTGTGAGTGGCAATCATACCTTTTTATGACACCATCAAATATTTGATTCCTAGGTCTTTGTCCATTGTGATGTGGTCATCTGTGATGCCAGTAGTCCCTCTGGCGGCCCCTGTAGTGGACAATGTGTGAATCAGGACAACTCGAAAAGAGGTAGGTCTTATCAACATTCTGGAAAGTAGTAGTTGTGTAATGTGAATTTGGCACACAAATAACATCTCTGTTTCCTGCTGAGAATTTCAACATTCTGGAAAGTAGGAGTTGTGTAATGTGAATTTGGCACACAAATAACATCTCTGTTTCCTGCTGAGAATTTCAACATTCTGGAAAGTAGGAGTTGTGTAATGTGAACTTGGCACACAAATAAACTCAGTGGAGAACCTTGGGATTGAACCAAGGACCTCATACATAAATAGCATGCACTCCCCCTCTGAGCTTCAATACCATTTTATTTGCAGATAAAATGCGATATTAATACAATGTACTTTTTATATACACCACTCCATTGAAACTACAATGAAATGATAGCAGCAATTCTAAATACAAGCAAGTATGGACAGTCATCTAACCCATGAACTTCAGTTTTTGAAAATGATGCAATTGAAGTTGGCAACCATGCCACTTCTGTTCCATAAATGTACGAACAGGGATTGAACACATGTTCTTCAGATTACAAGCGCAAATTATTCATCACATCTCTGTTTCCTGCTGAGAATTTCAACATTCTGGAAAGAAGGAGATGGGTCATTGCAAAAAATGTTAGGGAGAAGCTGGGGATTGAACCCAGGACCTCATACATGCAAAGCATGCGCTCTACCACTGAGCTACATCCCCTTTCTGTGAATGAAAAAATAGTTTCTTATTTTTTTAAATTTCACCTATAATTAACCAGGTAAGCCAGTTGAGAACAAGTTTTCATATTCAACTGCGACCTGGCCAAGATAAAGCAAAGCAGCGCAACACAAACAACAACACAGAGTTACAGATGGAATAAACAAGCGTACAGTCAATAACACAATAGAAGAAAAAAAGAAAGTCTATATACAGTGCGTGCAAATGGAGGTAAGGCAATAAATAGGCCATAGTAGCGAAGTATTTACAATTTAGCAAATTAACACTGGAGTGATAGATGAGCAGATGATGATGTGCAAGTAGAAATACTGGTGTGCAAAGAGCAGAAAGTAAATTAAAACAATATGGGGATTAGGTAGGTAGATTGGGTGGGCTATTTACAGATGGGCTTTGTACAGCTGCAGCGATCAGTTAGCTGCTCAGATAGCCGATGTTTAAAGTTAGCAGTGTTGCCAACACCTCAGTAAGGAAAGTAGCTATTGGCTGTCCTAAAAGTCGCTAGAAGTTGCTAAATGATGTCATCACCTAATTTGCATAATTGTGCATGTAATTGTGATGGACACTGTAGGAGTGAGGAATAACATTGTGGAAGAGACAAAAAGTGAGTAAAATGAAAATGTCTGCAAGTATTCATACTTGCTAAATACAGCGACTAAGTCGCTAAGTTGGCAACACTGAAAGTTAGTGAGGGAATATGTCTCCATCTTCAGCGATTTTTGCAATTCGTTCCAGTCATTGTCAGCAGAGAACTGGAAGGAAAGGCGACCAAAGGAGGTGTTGGCTTTGGGGATGACCAGTGAGATATACCTGCTGGAGCGCGTGCTACGGGTGGGTGTTGTTATCGTGACCAGTGTTGACGATGGGATATGTAGATAGGGCGAGTCGGTCAAGGATCGATTCGGACAAGGTGGTCAATTATATGACAAGCGACAGTTTATTCAGAGTAAAGATATCTGGTACAACGTATACGGGCTCATTCATTTGGCCTCACTAAAGAACCATCCGAAAGAGCCCCGATAACAGATTGTAAGCATGTTATGTACAGTACAAAAAAGTGGGTTGAGTCTGAAAGTCCCTGGCTTTTGTTAGCAATTGGATATGTAGATGGGTGAGCCGGTCAAGGATCGATTCAGACTAAGTGGTAAATTTTATGACAAGTAAACAGTTTATTCAGAGTGAAAATATGTAGTACAGCGTAATTACGGCTCTTCCGTTAGTTCAGGCGGAACAGCAGGAAAAGAGACCGTTAATATTCAGTCCACCACTAATATACGGAACAGACAGAAGGTTGACTCTAGGAAGATCGGATCTCCGGATTGGTACAGCTGGTTGTAGTCTGTAGTCTTCCGCCATTGGCTCAGTTGTCTGTCCGTCATCGTAGAATCTTCTTCGGGCACAGTGTTCGGTTGCAAGGGTGATTATGTGTGTAATGTGGGAGTTATCCTGTATAAGAAATAGCAATTCTTTACAAAACCCTCTCTTCACGTCTCACCAGAGACGTGACACAACATAACTGGATCCAGCCACAAAGAGAAACTTCTCCCATAAGGGACTATGAAATAAGGCACGATATTAAACAGAAATAGATATATATGTATTACCATCATGTTCTCCATTCAATCCCACTATGTACTAAGTTGGCTACCAGCCACCTAGGAACTTACAACCCTCATTTAACATAGCAGAGAACAACAGCTCAAAATAAAAGTAAAAATGCTTGTCTACATAAGCCAACTTTTTCCCGCAGGAAAAAGTTGTGATTCCCTCCCTTCACATCTCCAAAGAGATGTGACTTAAACCAGGCAAGTCAGGCGGAATGATCCACTTGCATAACACATGCATACATCCCCATAAGGCAACAGCAGATATAATGTAAACCTAATAGGCACTCTCCTCCTCATCCTTGAATTCAAGTAGGTCTTTATCCAGCAGGGGAAACATCTGGGAAGGGGAGGAAGGGTCAATAGCTCTAGAGATAACCCTAGTGGTAAGGGAACGGATACATGGAATGCAACAGCATCCACAGAGAACTAAAATGGCTGCGAACACCGAAATGGATACCAAAATGGAGGACACCAGGGTTTTATATTTACCAAACGCACTCATCCAGGAGTCCCACATCGAGGTATCTATCCCAGAATGAGATTTCATTTTACTATTAAGCATCCGCAGACCTTCCAGGGCGACCGTCAAGCTATCATCCGAGGCTGTGTTATTAGGGATGAAAGTACAACACTGGTCACCAAACATAGAGCAAACTCCGCCCTTCTCAGAGAGTAACATATCAATGGCAATACGATTTTGGAAAGCCATCAGGCTGGTTGCAGCCAGTTGACCATGTACTGCTTCAAAACCCTGCTGAGTCCAGTTGCCTAGTCTTTGGACGTTGTAATGAATATAGTTAATACAATCTACATTCTTGTTAATTGTGCACCACCAACAGATGGATGATTCAAACCCTGCTGCTACCTGATCTATTAACTTATACTCATCAGGCACTCCCCTAGGGACTCCGATAGCGTCTATGTAGGAGGGGTCTCCACTAGATGGGGTGGTGGCTCTCCTGAAACGCCCCCTATATCCGGGATTCACTCCCTGGATCCGCAGAACAAGGTCCTCGGCTCCTATAGGGTAGATAGAAACAGGCAACAAGAGAGTAACAAGTGCACAGCGTCCAGTACTGTTGGAGGGTAACTTATCAAACAGGACCGTACTACCACACCACCACCACACATCTGCTCTGGATATTGGCCTGAGGCTCCCCTTAATACTAATTGTATCCAGACACCAATCCGCAGGAATCCCTCCCACCTCGGTTCCTCTTCCCGTCATATTGACACAAGTAAAATTTGCCCTTGCAACCTGGTTGGAAAACACTGGGTTCCTAGTGGTGAATTTAGTAACCGGATAGACCTCATCCCAGGCAGTACAATTATCCCTGGGGTTATCTGTAGTCATAAGAGGGATTAGACATGCTAGAGTCACTACTGCTGGGACAATGCGGAGCAATGGACGAGCTCCCATGCACACCACACAACTCTGCCTGGTGGTATTTGCAGCTTCCTCGGTCAATAATAGCCAATTATTGGAAAAACCTGAGACTCCTGTGGCTGTTAAAATTACATCATCCGGACTTTTAAGCCTGGATACTGCCTCCACCGGGCCAAACAGTGGGGATGACGGGGACCCTTTTACAGGTGCGGTCATGTCATTCCTTACTGTAACCGAAGTCGGTTTAGGATTACTAGTCACGCAAATTCGCCACAACCAATAACTGACCCCGGAATTCCCTGGGGCCAGTATGAAATCATAACACCCTAAGGGCTGGCCCCCTGGCCTGACAGTAAGTTTCAGTCCCGTATTTGTCTTAGTTAGAGTCAGTCGCTTCCGCCATTTCACTGCCCCCTCGTCTGTTGTCCAGTCTTCCCACCCATTACCTGTCTCCCCCACCAAATTCCTCCAAGACCAATCTCCAACCTTCCCTAATGTCATATACCAAACATGTCCGGCGAACCGGAGTGCACTGGCCCCCACCTGTTCCCTCCCCTTTAGCCTAGAGTACCCTAAAGTCCCCCAAGGGATGTTAATGATATTAGTTGCGTGTGCGGGGACGCAAACGGTCGTGCTCCGTATGTCGTTGGCCTTACAATCAGTGTCAGGGGTGGTGGAATGCCTCTTATGCAAATGATTGGTCAGTTCTATATGTGCCATGGGTGTGATCAGGTTGGATGACCCATTAGGGGGTCCTATATCTACTTGTAATGTGGGTGTAAGATGCTCTAATACCCACAGGAGAATCCCCATGGAAACTCCTGTGACTACAATGAAAATAACAAACACGGGGCCTGATATCCCCAATCTCGTCCAGGGATAGCCCCTATCTCTGGACGACCTGTTAGTTGGTGTGCTGGGGAGTTGCTCCCACATCCTCACCAACTAAGGGTTCTGTGGTTGTAATCGAATTTAGGTCGCTCAAATCGACCCTGACTTCAGTCAGAGTTCTGGAAGGAGTCGGTGCTGGTGTACAATGAGTCAAGTGGTGCCAAGGTGCGCCCGATTTACCTTTGACCTGGACTGAGTGTGAAGTAACCTCCTTCACTTCGTACGGTCCAGTCCACCTGGGATCCGCCCACTTTCTTTTGTGGACCTTGATCCTTACCCAATCGCCGACCTTTACCCTCAGTTTCTCCGGATCTCCCGTCAGCTCCCCCTCATGGACTTTGTGTATCTGTTTGGAAAGAGCTGCGGACAGTTCCGTCAATTTTCTTACATAGTCAGACATACCTATCTGGTGTACATCAAGAGGGGCATATGACCTCCCTCTCTTGGTGGACCTGGCATTACTCTCCCTGTCATTATTTCGTGGGGTGAGAGATGAGTCCCTGCCCCAGGTGATGACCTCATGGCCATCAACGCCAGTGGCAGGGCCTCCACCCATGTCAGTTTGGTACCAGCACACACTTTGGCTATCTTACACTTAAGAGATTGGTTGCAGCGCTCCACAAGGCCTTGGGCCTGCGGCTTATACACGGAACCAAACTTGTGTATAATGCCGAACCTCTTCTCCACCTGTCTCAGATGTTTGTTTGCGAAGTGGGACCCATTGTCGCTTCGGATATGTCTAGGGACCCCATATCTAGGTATTAGTTCTGACTGCAGCCACTTAATGACCGTTTGCCCATCCTCCTTAGCTGTTGGAATTGCTTCTACCCATCTAGAGAATCTATCTACCATTACTAGCAAATATCTCTTCCCGTTCTTTACATTGTCTTCTCCCATGTCTGTATAGTCTATACTGATGTCTTGGAAACATGCGTTTGGCACCGGGTAGGCCCCCATCGGGGTTTGGTAGGGCTTCTTTGGATTGTGGCTCCCACATATGTTGCATTCGTCACAGAATAAATCTGTCATGTCCTTCATGTGGGGGTGCCACCATATGTATGAAACCTTCTGCAAGGTTCTGGGTTTCCCTTCATGAGTGGGTCCATGGGCTTCCCTTATCAGTTCCGGACAGAGATTAGCTCGGAGCCACCAGTCGGCCGTCATGGCATCTCCATATTCCATCTGGTCCCTTGGAGCCTCCCTTCTGTGTCCAAACCGAATGTTCGTAAGGGCCCGCCTCTTCCTGTAGTTCTAGTATGTGTTGGCTTGTCAATTCAGTCCTTGCCGGATCTATCCCGAGCACCATCTGTCGGGGGCTGTATCCTCCTGCGGCCTTGGCTGCCAGGTCTGCGGCATCATTTCCTTGATTGATTCTGCTGGTCAGTCTTTGGTGGCCTCGGCATTTCATTATGGCCACTGTCTTTGGTAAGGACACGGCATGCATCAAACGTTCCATTTGGGCTCGGTGCCTGATGGGTAGGTTACCTGTGGTGGTAAAGTTGCGCCTAACCCATTGTGGTCCATCTATGTGCACAGCTCCGTGTGCGTATGCCGAGTCCGTGTAAATGTTTACAGTTTTTCCTTCGGCTTTCTCTAGAGCTTGAGTCAAGGCAACAATTTCCGCAAGTTATGCAGAATATGCTGGCTGGGGGATAATTCCTGATTCCAACGTGACATGTGTTTTGTCATGCAGCTGCTGTACGACCGCATAGGCAGCTACGTTTCCTGTGTCTCCCTTGTAGCAACATCCGTCTGTGTACAGCCATAGGTCTGGAGATGTCAGTGGTTCATTTTCCAGGTCTGGTCTCAGTTTGAGCTCTCGTGCTGCCCTCTCTTGGCAGGAGTGTGCTAGGCCATCTTCTGCGGTAAGTGCATCTGCCATGTTCTTGTCGGTGTTCACAAAGGTGATGTGTGACTGGGTGCATTTGTTCTGGATTTTGTTTTTCTGTCCGCACTGAAGGTAAATTCTTTGCTGATGAGGTATGCTGCCACCCCGTGGTGGGTGTGTATTTGCATCTTGTGGCACATTACCAGATGGGCTGTCTTCTCAATCGCCTTGGCTACCGCCGCAATGTACCTGGAGCAGGCGGTCTGGCCAGTTTCAATGTGGTCAAGTTTTGAAGAGTGGTACATGAGTACTCTTCTCTCCCCCTCATGTTTCTGAAAAAGGACGGCGGATGCAAAGCCTTCCTTTTCAGAAACATCCAGGTGAAATGTTTTACCGTAGTCTGGTGCCGTGAGAGCAGCAGCCACAGACAGGTCAGTCTTCAGGTGCCCAAACGCCGTTGAAGCTTCAGGAGTCCATGTAAGTGGGGCCTGTAGGTTTCTTGGGCCAGCTTCTCGAACAATTTCTCTCAGAGGTTCAGTTCTTTCAGTATAGTCTGGGATGTGAGTACGACTGTATCCCGTCAACCCCAGGAAAGAGAGCATTCCTGAAACAGTAATGGGCCTGGGATGATGTAGGATTGAGTTTCGGTGTGATTTTGAGAGGCCGGCCCCCTCGCTTGAGATTTCCCTTCCCAGGAACAGAACGGTTCGTCTGCATGATTGGACTTTTGACATCTTGACTTTGTAGCCCTTGACTGCCAGAAAGTCTAACAGGGTTTTAGTCATTTCTAGACAGAGGTCTGAGGTGGGAGCCCCCAACAACAGGTCGTCTACGTATTGTATGAGTATCACTCCTTCTGGGATTTTTAGTTCTGCCAGGTGAATCTTCAGAATATAATTGAAGATTCCCGGGGAAGATGTGTAACCTTGGGGAAGTACGGAATAGGTAAATTGCTGATTCTCGTAGGTAAAGGCAAGCAGTGGCTGGGAAGCCTCATCCAATGGGATGCTGAAAAAAGCATTGGCCAAGTCCACTACGGTGAAATACCGATGTTTGGGTGACAGGTTGCTCAGTATGATGTGTGGGTCGGGAACAGGGAGATCGATGGGTGTGGTAACTTCATTTACAGCCCGGAAATCCTGCACCATCCGGTATGTTTCTCCTCCTGCCTTCAGAACAGGAAGTATGGGGGTATTCCAGGGTGACCAAGTTCTGTATATGCACCCAGCTCCAAGAAGGCCTTCGATAGTGGGTCTGATCCCCTCTATGTTCTCTGTACACTCTGGATGTGCAGGAGGTGGGGGTTCCCCTCCCCTCTGACTTCAAGTTGCTCCCGATGCCCCCTGTTCCATCTATTAATGGATTCCTCGTGTGGCCACTGGGGTGGAGCTGTTCTCGCATAGATCGAGGGGCATTCATGTCAGATGGCCCTGGTGTACACCTTTGTGCACCCCCTGGTGTGGAGTAATCCTGTGGGTCAGGCTTAAATTCTTCACACTCCAGGTGGCCCCCTGTGATCAACGTATCCCCTCTAAGTACTCCTTCTTTTACAAGGAACACAGGGGCCTGTGTTGACGCGGGCCCGGCCCTTTTCTCCTTGTCAGTATAAGGTGGAGGCAAGTTTGATAGGACAGGGTAAAGGGGTCGGGTCGTTGAGGGCGCATGTGTTGGCGGGGCAGAGGGAAATGCATTTGGCGCCATCTCCTGGTGGTGGTCCGTCTGCTCATCTTCCCCTTGTGAGGGAGTGGCCACCCCCATCATTTCAGGTTTTTTATTCAGTTGTGCTCTTAGCGCCTCTTCAATGGCCCAAGTTCCTATCTTCAGTTCCATTTCTGCTCTTTCTCTCTTTTTAGTCCCTTCTTTCTTAAATACGTGATTTTTGTTCTTTTCTGCCTCTTTCTCTCTAGCTTCCCGCAGCGTCTCTCTTAACCCACATTCCATTGTTTTCCAAACCTCAGCTTTGGAGTATTGGGGGTCGCCATTGTGAATTTGCTTTAATCGTAATTTTATTTAATTCAATCGGAATTTAATCGTAGTTTTATTCGGAATTCTCTCCTTTTATCTGAATATAGTTAGTATATACTTCGCCCAACGTTGACTAATAACCACTATGTACTCGAAGAGAGACTGCTGCACGTGCTCTGTCTTATCTCTGAACCTCTCCTTTGTATGTTTTAGTTATAGAAAAACGCATGGGTCCGTATAGCGTTTGTGGAGCGCACAACCAAGGGATCTATTCGACTAATTAATCTCAACATTCAAATATTATATTCAGATATTATTTCAATTATACATCAGTCATTTCGTTTCTAATTATACATTTAACACAGAAGTCTTAAATGTAAATGTAAATGTAAGTCATAGGTACATACAATATAGAGGTTCCGGATTTATCCAATATCCCTTATTATAATTGTATCTCTCTCTCTCTATCTAACCACCAACAATCTTAATGGAAACAATTACAACCACCTTGCATTTTAATATAAACAGTTACAAATAGACAAAACAAGACAAAACATACAATTACAGGTTATATCTCTGACCTCTATTAATTCGACCCCTATCAGACCGAGCTAAGCGGATTTACTGGATAGAATTCAACTCTAGAATCCAATTCTATCCCCTACTGATCCCTATCGAATTTAACCCCTATCAGAATTAATACACGTTATCTCTGACCCCTGAAAGCCGACCCCTATCGGCGAATCTCTTATCAGTCTAGCCTCGACCGGTTCCCGGGACAAAATTGCAATTTCTCCCCTCGGCGTTAGGTTTAATGAATAGTAGTTAACTATCCCCTGACTGATCTCTATTCCCGACTCTTATCAGTGAATTTCTCAGACTCGCCTCTACCGGTACACGGGACAAAATTTCAATTTCTCCCCCTCGGCGTTAGGTTTCTGACTGATCTCTATTCCCGACTCTTATCAGTGAATTTCTCAGACTAGCCTCTACCGGTACACGGGACAAAATTGCAATTTCTCCCCCTCTGCGTTAGGTTTCTGACTGATCTCTATTCCCGACCCCTATCGGACTAACCCCTATCAGCATTGATGCGCATGTCCAACCCCTATCGGAACTGAATTTATATATGTCCGACCCCTATTGGAACTTTTTAGGCCTTTAAGTGATCTCTCATCATTGAAAGCTATCAGACTGTGACTGATATCTCATCAGTGATTCATATCACACCAGCCGTCGCTGGCTTGTTTCTACATATCTTCACTACACTGTTCTTTTCGACTCGTCAGCAAATTATAAATTTACACAAGAATTCATACTTACTCGGAAATACTGATCAAAATTTAGGCAGACTATACGACAATATGCAAAGTTTGATTTAACAGGTTTTGCTTACCTTATTTATGGTGCACCTTTAGATCAGTTTCCCGAGTTGAGTAGAATTGTTGTCCACCCCCCGAAAATCAAATCACCCGTCCTTCTCGAATCTTCCTCTCCACGCGCTCACCCCCTCTCTCACACCCAATCTGCTCGTTCGACTGGACCGTTAGTTAACCATCCTCTGCGTACCATTTCTGTAAGCAATTGGATATGTAGATGGGTGAGCCGGTCAAGGATCGATTCAGACTAAGTGGTAAATTTTATGACAAGTAAACAGTTTATTCAGAGTGAAAATATGTAGTACAGCGTAATTACGGCTCTTCCGTTAGTTCAGGCGGAACCGCAGGAAAAGAGACAGTTAATATTCAGTCCACCACTAATATACGGAACAGACAGAAGGTTGAATCTAGGAAGATCGGATCTCCGGATTGGTTCAGCTGGTTGTAGTCTGTAGTCTTCCGCCATTGGCTCAGTTGTCTGTCCGTCATCGTAGAATCTTCTTCGGGCACAGTGTTCGGTTGCAAGGGTGATTATGTGTGTAATGTGGGAGTTATCCTGTATAAGAAATAGCAATTCTTTACACTTTTGATTGGCCACAGTTGAGGTGTTTTCTTCTTGGATCGGTCCTGTTGAGCCGTCCGTCGTTCCTCCGGGTCTCGTCGTGTCGTTCTCAGTCACACAATGTTCGGCTAGGAAGGAGATTTTGTGTGTGCGCTGGTTTCTGTCTCACACTGTTCAGCTAAAAGGGAGGCTTTTGGTGTGTGTGCTGGTTCGTTCCTGTTACTCAAGGTCGGGAGTGTCAGTGCAGCTAGTGTTTGTCACGAGATACTGTTATCAGTGCTCAGTAGTAAGCCAGAGAGTTACAACAGCTTCATTATTAATAAGGCTAATATATTGCCAGGCATGCATCAAGCTAGAATTTCATATTATCCTTACAAATCCCTCTCTTCACGTCTCCTCAGAGACGTGACACAACCTAACTAGATCCAGACACAAAGGAAAACTTTTCCCAGGAGGAAAAGTTTTGTGATTCCCTCTCTTTACATCTCCTAAGAGATGTGATATAGTCCAGATACATTACTCCAAGCAAGAACAAAAACATAATCCAAAAAGGAAAACAGCCTAAACTAGGTAAGTCTATACGGAATGGCCCACATGCCCCCTCTTCCCAATTCAGAAGAGGCACGACATAGAATGGAGAAGCTCAAAAAGCATTAAAAGCAACGGGATCCTCCTCCTCATATTCGGGTTCCGTATCCCCTAAAAGGGGAAACATCTGGGAAGGGCTTGCTGGGTCAATGGCCTTAGATATAACTCTAGTAGTGAGTGAGCGAATACATGGAATGCAACAGCAGCCGCACAACACTAAAAATGGCTGCAAAAACTGAAAGATGGGTCTCATGCTCCATACCGTTATCTCGCACCTGGCTCCTGTTATCTAACAAAAGACCACTTGTTCTCGCAACCCCACGCTCTGAATGTGCCCTCCCTTCTGTATTTTTCCAGCATGAGAAAGTCCCTGGCCCTGATACTTTTAACAATGTTTCAAATCAGCTAGGTTGCATAACACATACATACATCCACACAAGGCAACAGCAGATAATATTCAATCATATATATGGTAATGGCTATAATGTAAAATAACCCCAAGGGTGTGAACAAAAATTCAGCAATGAATCATATAACAGTTACAAAGTTTAAAATACCTTCATGTCCTCCATTCGATCCCACTGTGTACTAGATTGGCTACCAGCCACCTAGGAACTTACAACCCTCATGTCAAAAGAGAACAACAGCTCATTCAAAAACAGAACAAAAGAAAATGGTGTGAAATTTAAGTCCCCCTTTTGACACCCGCTAGGGTGTCACTCATTATCCTTTATTTCAGCAGTCCCAACATAGTAATATGTTAATAGTATTATTAATAAAACAGAAAAACAGAAAAGATAAACAACCAAGAAAAATAGATAAAAAATCAAAATAAAAAATGGACAAGTGATATATGCTTTTGTTTCCCCCTTTTGTCACCCACAAGGGTGTCACTAATCAAAAACAGGATAAAACTTTATTGTTTATTGACATGTAAGATATAGGATACAACTTTGGTCATGGAAAACAGAGTAAAGTAGAGCAAAGCATTATTATAAACCATCTGGTCCTCTCAGCTACTCCTATCCTGTACCAGGTGGGCTCCTTGCCACCCAGGGACTCTAAACCTTCACAACAGGGAGAACAAACATACTGGAAAGAAAACCTATCATAAAAATGTATAACAAGGAACTGTGGTGGTGTAAAATGTATTCTACTACCTCACCCACAGCATACCATGTGTCATCCTCAGTCAGTCCCATCCTCCCCTGAAAGCATGCTTCCGTATCAGCATCTCCAACTGGAGCCTGAAGCCTTCACCACATCTGTAACAGACTTCTTAAAACACGGTATGATGCAAGCAGCACATCACATCAATAACAAATAATACAAGAATTAGGGTCAGAAATCCCGAAACCACCATACCAGTGTACTTACCAAACCAGGCTCCCAACTCATTTGAACAGTCAGACTCCTCCACCCCCGCCATGGACCTCATCTTAGCAGATAGTGCATCAAGCCCATTAAGGGCCTTAGATATACTACCATCTGGACTGGTATTATTAGGAATATACGTGCAACATTGTTTACCGAACATCTTGCAGACGCCCCCCTGACTGGCAAGAAGCATATCCAAGGCAAGTCTATTCTGTCTGGAAACCCCAGATGTGGCCTCAAGCTGTTCAGACATACCAGTGAGTGCATCACGGGAGTAATTCACAAAACGCTGTTGATTATAGTAGATATAATTAATCCATGCAGTCTGTCTAGCATCCACTATGGCTGGACCCATAATAGGTAGTAAGTGCCAGAGTCCATCATTCCTACCCAAGGCCTGAAACTCATGAGGAACCCCCACTGGCACTCCCAACAGGTTAGTGTGTATGTCAACTACATCCTCTGTCCATGGAGCACTACGTCTACGTCTCCCATGGGATGGAATGTTTTCAAGTCCCCTGGATACAGAACCCAACAGCTGTTCAGCAGTGTAAAGAATTGCTATTTCTTATGCAAGTGACCAGCCTACTGCTAAATACATGGCTACAACTCACAGTAAAGCATGTGGGGTCCCCTACAGGATAGCTCCCACATTACACATTAACTACCAAACAAGCGCACACACATAATCTCCCTTTTAACCGAACACTGTGTGCCCGAAGAGGATTCTACGATGACGGACAGACAACTGAGCCAATGGCGGAAGACTACAGACTACACCCAGCTGAACCAATCCGGAGATCCGATCTTCCGGAGTCAACCTACTTTCTGTGCCGTATATTAGGGCTGTACTGATTGTTGGCGGTCTCTTTGCCTGCTGTTCACACGAACTAACGG